>NW_006922176.1:1605113-1617091 GCF_000298275.1 Orycteropus afer afer
ATGATGGGCTCAGGTATAGCAGGGATCATGGAGCTGGCACGAGATCAGGCAGTGTTTCATTCTGCTGTGCATGGTGTTGTTATGAGTTGGAAATGACTCGATGGCACCTAACAACAACAGAGTAATACACAAGTCAGTTTTCAAAAAATTGTATAGCCTTCTCTCAGAAACCTATGAACCCTAGTAGGGTTCAGGTGAACATTACAAAATCATGAACAGAAAAAAATGCTTGAGAATCCTGGGGCCAGATGGAAGAAACTAGAGTATATGATCATGGGGAATGGACGATGTGACATAAAAGTGAAATTCCACATCTGAAAATCAGTGCACATACACCCATAATTCTGAGGACAAAACAGTATGTGGTTTAACTCATAAGATGCTAGCAGAGAATTAGTGATGGCTGGAAATGCCCCTAACAGCATGGAAAATACTTATGCTTCTCTCAGAACCACAATAACATGTTGTGTGTTGTTGCTGTTGTGGTTATGTGCCACCAAGGCAGCTCGGACTCATAGCAACCCTATGTACACCAGAATGAAACACTGCTTCACAATAGTTGTTATACCTGAGCACATTGTTGCAGTCACCGTGTCAATCGATTTCTTTGAGGGTCTTTCCCTTTTTGATGACCCTTCACTTTACTGAGCTTGATATCTTTCTCCAAGGAATGGTCCCTTCTGACAACATGACCAAGGTAGATGAGACAAAGTCTGGTAATTCTCACTCCCAAGGAGCATTCAAGCTGCACCTGGTCCAGGACAGATTTGTTCTTTCTTCTGGCAGTCCATGGTACTTTGAGTATTTTTCCCCAACACCACAACTCAAAAACTTCAGCTCTTCTTTGGTCTTCCTTATTCATTGACCAAATTTTGCATGCATATGAGGCAATTGAAAACACCATGGCTTGGATGCAGTGCACCTAGTCTTTAAAGAGACATCTTTGCTCTTCAGTATTTTCTTTTTATTTTGTTTGTTTCCTTAAATTTTTCAATTCTTTTTTATTATGTGTACATTAATTTCATTCTCCACTTACAATCCCCAAACCTGTCTCCTCCCCTCTCTGCCCAGCTCCCTCATCACCCTGTCCAAGTGATCCTCATAGCTATGCACTCCTGTGTGCCCTGCATTTCCTCCATGTGAATGTTGTCCCTCTGGTGCCCTGTGCTCAATTGCTCCAAAGGATGCATTTCCATAGAGTATGTGGGTGCATCACCCAGGGTTGAGTGGTCTGCATGTATGTCTTATTGACTATTGGGATCAAAGCCAGCCCCTGAGTTTTATTCCAGGCCCAGAATGTATCCCAGGGCCATAGTATTGGGAGTCTCACCACACTACATCCAACCAGTAATTCTGGTCATTATTGAGTTTTGGGGTTTTGTTCCACTTTTTTCCTCCCACTCTATCCAGGATCTCCAGATTTGATCCTTTCCTTAGTGGTTGGCATTGGTAGCCAGGCACCATTTAGTTCTTCTGGTCTCAAGGGCAATCACATCTTAGGGCTGACTGCTTTCAAAGATACTTGTTTTATTTATTTATTTATTTATTTATTTAATTTTTAATTTTTCACTCTGCTTCACTTTGGACCATAGGAGACCATTAGCTACATCTTAGATGGTCACTTGAAAGCTTTTACTCCAGTTACTACACACCAACGGCTGACGAGGAACAAGACTTTTATGTATTTTGTTATGCCAATTGAGTCTGGTGTCTCCCAGTACTATGGTCCTGAGATGGTAGATCCATTGGATCTCTCTCCTGCCGTGTCTGGCTGTCTCTGAGGGATTATTCTACATCTGTCTTCTGTTGTTTCTGTAAGGATTGCAGGTGTTTTGTATCACTGGTATCTGTGCAAGTTTAGCCTTGAATCTACCTTTGGTCTAGAGTATACTCCTGTTCACTGACCCCCATCTGATCTTCTCAGAAGCTTATGTGTTTATCTGTAGCCTGGTGTTTGGTGTTAATAACAATGCAGTATTGTGGATATACTGGTTGGTATTAGCATCTGTCATCTCTTTCTTATGTGCACAATTTGGTGTCCCTCCTTTTCTTAATATTATCATGGTGGTCACAGACTCTTTGTACACATCTTTCCCCTTATTCACATCAGTGTGTGGCCCCCAACTATCCTGAAATTAATGTTCTTCAGCACTTTAAAGAGGTCTTCAGCAGCAGATTTGCCCCATGCAGTACAACATCTCATTTCTTGACTGCTGCCTCTATGGTTATTGATCGTAGAACCAAACAATATGAAGTCTTTCACAACTTCAATATTTTCTCCATTTGTCATCGTGTTACTTATTGGCCCAGTTGTGAGGATTTTCATTTTCTTTATGTTAAGGTGTAACCCTTATTGCAGACTGTAGTCTTTAATCTTCATCAGTCAGTGCTTCAAGTCATCTTCACGTTCAGCAAACAAAGTTGTTTTTTCCAATCCTGATGCTGCATTCTTCTTCATATACTTCAGTTTCTCGGATTATTTGCTCCGCATACAGATTAAATAAGTATGGTGAAAGGACACAACCCTGACACACGTCCTTCTTGATTTTAAACCACACAGTATCCCCTTGTTCTGATTGAATGACAACCTCCTGGTCCATGTGCAGGTACCTCATGAGCACAATTAAGTATTCTGGAATTCCCATTCTTCTCAATGTTATCCATAATTTGTTATGATCTATACAGTTGAATGCTTTTGAATAGTCAATAAAACACAAGTAAACATCTTTTTGGTATTCTTTGCATTCAGCCAAGATCCATCTGACATTAGCAATGATATCACTCATTTCACACCTTCTTCGGAATCCAGCTTGCATTTCTGGAAATTCCCTGTCAATGCAACTGCTGCAACCATTTTTTTTTTTTTTTAATTTTCTTCAGCAAGATTTTACCTGTATATGATACTAATGATGTTGTCTGATCATTTGTATGGTCTGGGGGATCACCTTTCTTTGGAATGGGTAAATATAAGGATGTCTTCCAGTCAGTTGGTCAGTTAGTTGTCTTCCAAATTTCTTAGCATAGACAAGTAAGTGCCTCCAGGGCAGCCTTCATTTGTTGAAATATCTCTATGGGTATTCTGTCAATTTCCAAAACCTTGTTTTTTGTCAATTCCTTTATTGTAGCTTTGCCTTCTTCCTTCAGTACCATCGGTTCTTGATATATGCCACCTCCTAAGATGGATGAACATCAACCAATACTTTTTGGTACAGTGACCTTACATTTTTTTTTTTTTTTATGTTTCCTGCATCGTTCAATATTTTCCCCATAGAATCTTTCAATATTGTAACTCTAAGCTTGAAATTTTTCTTCGGTTCTTTCAGCTTGAGAAATGCCGGGTGTGTTCTTCCCTTTCTAACTCAAGCTCTTTGCACATTTCATTATAATAATTGACTTTCTCCTCTCAAGCTATTTTTTGAAATTTTCTGCTCAGCTCTTTTATCTTATCATTTCTTCCATTTGCTTTACCTACTTCCCATACAAGAGCAAGTTTCAGAGGCTCTTCTGACATCCATTTTGGTCTTTTCTTCCTTTCCCATCTTTTTAATGACCTTTTGCTGTCTTCATGGATGATGTTCTTTATGTCATCCCACATTTTGTCTGGTTTTCAGTCATTGGTATTCGATATGTCGAATCTATTCTTTAGATGGTCTTTAAACTCAGGTGCAATATAGTCAAGGTCATATTTTGGCTCTTGTAGACTTGTTTTAGTTTTCTTCACCTTCAGCTTAAACTTGAATATAAACAGTTGATGGTCTGTTCCACAGTCAGCACTTGGCCTTGTTTTGGCTGAAGATATTGAGTATCTCCATCACCTCTTTCCACAGACATAGTGGATCTCATTTTGTATTTTCCATCTGGCAAAGTTCATATGTATAGCTGCCATTTATGTTGTTGCACAAAAGGTATTTGCAATGAGAAAGTCAACTGACTTGCAAAATTCTATTAACTTTGCAAATTTTGTGGTCTTCAGCATTATTTCTATCACCAAGTCCATATTTTCCAGCTACTAGTGATTCTTCTTTGTTTCCAACTTTTGCATTCCAATCACCAGTTATAATCAATACATCTTGATTACATGTTTGGTGATTTCAGATTGCAGAAGTTGGTAAAATTCATCAATTCCTTATCTTTTTCTTTGGTGGTTGGTGTGTACATTTGAATAATAGTAGTATTAATTGGTCTTCCTTGTGGGCATGTAGATATTATCCTATCACTGACAGCTTTGTACTTCAGGATTGATCTTGAAACATTCTTTGTGGTGGTGAATGCCACACATCATTCCTCTTCAATTTGTCATTCCCAGCGTAGTAGGTCATATGGTTGTCTGAATCAAAATGGCCAAAACTGGTCCATTTCAGCTCACTAATGCCTAGGATATTGATCTTTATCTGTTCCACTTCATGTTTTGACAACTTCCATTTTTCCTAGATTCATACTTCATAATTATATGTTCTAATTATTAATGGATATCCGTAGCCATTTCTTTCCACTTTGAGTTGTGCTACATCAAAAAATGGAGGTCTCAAAATCTTTACTCCATCCACACTCTTAAGGTTGACTCTACTTTTAGAGCTCTCCCCCAGTCATATTTTGAGTGCCTTCTGACCTGAAGGGATCATTTTCTGGTACTGTATCAGAGAGTGTTGCAGAGCTATTCATAAAGTTTTCCAGTAATACATCAGACAGTGATTCATTGCTATTCATAAGATTTTCACTGGCCAATTCTTTGAGAAGTGGATGGCTCCTTCCTTCTATTGAGTCTCTCTTAGTCTGGAAGCTTCACTGAATCCTGTCCACCATGTGTGACCCACATATATTTGAAATACCAGTGGTATAGCCTCCAGCCTCACAGCAACAAGCAAGCCACCACAGTAAGACAAACTGACACACAAGTAGCAGAATATGGGGTATCCTCTCTAGTAATCTAGAGCTTAATGCATTCTGTAAGAAGAGTTTCTACAAGATAAAGGAGAAATCAATGCACCACCATGGACAGTTCTTGAAATGGTGCCATTTGGGATGGTTCAGATGCTTTGCTATTAGATGTAGTTATTTTGGATTCTCATCTGTGTAGAGCCTCCTTAACTCCATTTGAATAATTGCCATTGTAGGATGATCTTGAGTTCTTGGTTATGTTGATAGCTGAGCGAAACTCAAGAACTCATTTTCAGAAATCAGTCATTTTTCAGCTACATTATAACAATCCAGTCAATGGGGATGGGCTCACTAATGCTGAAAGCTTTAGTTTTTTATACTTGATTTTACCAGGAGAATAAGCAACTACGTTTAATAATTAACTCCAGTTGAGGTGTAAAGACGTATTTATTCAGGATAGTCATTATAGCTCTTCATAGAATAGACTCAACATTTCATTAAAAAAATGCCCCCTTAAAATGATAAATGTTCAATTTATTTTCCAGACTAAATGAACTGGGTAAGGAAAAAATGTTCCTAAAATGAGTCTCTAGAGCTAAGTTGGGAGTTCTGGTGGGGTAGTGTCTAAAGCATTTGACTTAACCAGAAGGCTGGTAGTTCAAATCCATCAGCCATTCCTCTGAAGGAAGACTGAGCAATCTACCTCTATAGAGATACTGCCTTGGAAAACCAAGGAGGGGTTGATATGGGTTGGAATCAACTCAATGACAGTGAGTTTGTTTGCTTGTTTTAGAGCTAAGTTTGTGTGTGAGCTGTGGTGGAAGATATTGAGCAAGGAACCACAGAAATCTCCATCAAGTGATGACCATTTCCTGAAAGAGGAATAATCTGGGGAAACAAAGCAATAATGCCAAACAATATAAAAATAAATAGAAAGTAAGAGTCTGTTAATGAATAAAATCTAAATCTGAAAGATACAATGAACAACTGAGTGTAGGGGGAAGAATATTCTAGCTTATTAAGCTAAATGAAATGAAATATCTTCACCTAAAATAACACTAGAAGAGAATATTCTTTAAAAAATGCTTATGAAGGTAAGTTTAACTTTTGAACATATAAACTTGAACAATTACTTCTATGTAAGACAAGATTCCCTCATTAAACAAATGGTACATTGATATTAGTACTCTTGTGGAGAATTTAATGAAAGAACTAATTGCAAGAGTATGAGAACATTTAGAGAAGTCACAAAGGATAATGAAGTACCAAAGGAGGTGGAACAAGATTCAGAAACCTGGCATAATGATTCTTTTTCTTTTTGCCTGATCTTGAAGTTGGTTGTCACTAATAATACTCAGATAAAGAAGTAGCAAAGAGGATTTAAAACAGATTTATGTGTGTGTGTTCATATCCACATAGGGAGGGGGGAGTTGTGGAATTGAAATACCCTACGCTCAGAACAAAATTCAAAACTTTCATCATCTTTCTGAAAACAAAGAATCTAAAAATCACCTGTTCCAGATTACTTCTGTTTGTATTCTTTACATACATCCTGCTCAAAATTTTCTAAAATTTAATTTCTAAAATTTTACCTGGGTCTTTCCTCAAAATTGATTTTTTTTTCTTTTGACATATATGTAAATTCAAAGTTCCATAGTTGATTTTGTATGCATGAGTATGTGTGTGTATTGGAGAATAATAAAAGTTAAAAGTTTGGATTCCCAATTTACTGAATAAAGTATATTGCTTATGTCTCAAAACATGCTTCTATTTAGCAAGTATTTAATTTATGTATATTCTTGGTGTGAAATTATCCTTTATGATATTCCCAATGTGTATCATAGTGCCAGCAGAGTTCTGGTGGCACAACGAATAAAGAACTTGGCTACAAAGTGAAAGGTCAGCAATTTGAAGCACCCAGAGTTCTCCACAGGAGAAAAAAAAATCTGGCAACTTTCTCTAGTCAAGATTTCACCCAAGGAAACACTACAGGTCAGTTCTACTCTGTAATATAGGGTTATTATGATTTAGAATTGACTTGAAAGCACACAACAACATAGCAATATCATACTACCTAGAACACAGTAGTATATGTTGAATTCATAATTAATTAACTAAAGAGATATTTATTAAGAAGTTTTCTCTATAAAGACATGTGTACACATATAAACTTTATTTACATAAAGACCTATGTACACATATAAACATATATGGATAAAACAGTAAAATTTTAAATTAACCAACTTACTTATATGCTACTTAAGATTAACAATGTAGCTAATGTTTAATTTTATATAATTTTGTCAAACTAACTCAAAGTTTCTAAGCACCAATATGTCATGCATTCATATGAATTGTCTAAAGATTCATCTTAAATCCTAAGCATCAATACAATCAAAACCACTGACAATGTGAAGACTGAAGTTTTTTTTTTTAAACACCCAGCAATAAAAACTAAATTTATCCTTTTAAAATTACTGACTTTGTCATATTTCTACTTCAAAGTGCATGCTTCTATTTCACTCAATGATTTATTTTTGTCACCTTTTAAAGTAAATATCCTTGTATGTGTCCTCTAATTGTGGCCAAGAAGTAGTAAAATGTAAACAACTATAGATGTCAGTTCAGGTGAAAGAAATCTGTGAAAGCAGTGATGCATAGAAACAAAATTATCTCATTGAACTCTCTTGTAAACTACTCTAGGAAATTTTGCTTGTAGGACTAACACAGTGATAAAGGAGAAAATATCAGAATAAAGATTCAAGACCACTTCAGTGTGACCTCTTTTCAACCAGTTATTTTCCTTTCCACGATCTACTTCACTTAAACAATGGTTATTATGTACTGTGATTTGAGTGTTTCTTTTGGAGTATAAACAAATTGATTGCCACCTTACTGGAATTGAATGCTATTTCCCTCTTATCACAGAGTGAATCAGAAGCAAAACAACTCTGAAGAAAACTTTTTGAGATTTCAGTATAGGTGATATGGCCTGCCACATCTCATCATTTGTGATTGTGGAGTCTGTTTATGATGCGGATAACAAATAATAAATAAATCAGCTTCAATGAGGAGCTCTGGTAATGTAGTGCCTAAGGCATTTTACTGCTAACCAGAAGGCTGGTGGTTCAAACCCACCTGCCACTCCTCAGAAGGAAGATGGGGCAATCTACTTCTGTAGTGATGCTGCCTCTGAAACCCAAGAAAGGGTCTCTATGAGTCGGGTCAGACTCCATGGCATATAACAACAACAATAACAAGAAGGCAATAATGCACTATGAGAAAAAATTCAATCCATAGAATATTATACCTTCCAGAGTTGCTAAAGATCAAGACAAACAGGATCTTTACTAATGGGTAGGAAAACACCTAAAGGAAAGAGAGAGAGAAAGAGAGAAAATCTTAGTCAGATTAAGTTGTACAAACTCCAAAGATAAGGATAAGGAGCAGGTTTGGCCTGTGTTTCTGATGAACCAATAGATCAAGATTCCACCAAATTTGTATGAAAAAACTATTTGCCTCCAAAAATTGAGGGCTTCAATTAATTTCCCTAGTAAAGAAAATGTCATCTATATGTAAAAAAAAATGTATTATTGTTGTGTTAATTTTCTTGTTTTGAATTTAAGATATTAAAAATATAGATAATTTCAAATAATTGAGTATGAGTTATGAGGCAGGTACCTACATTACTAATCAGAATTTATACCTAAAAAATAAATCAAATATTTACTCAACAATCAACAAAGAGTAATTGGTAGAATAATAATTCAAACTTGGAAAGAGAACATCTACTTCAAAAAGCTTAAGTTGTATCAACACTACCTTCAGTTTCAGTCCCAGATAGAGTGAGGAGAAATGTGGAACAAAACTCAAAATTGTAGGGGAAAAAAAAAAATCCAGGTTACTGGTCTGATGAAGACTAGTGGAACCACTGAGACTATGGCCCATAGATACCCTTCAAGCTATGAACTGAACTTAATCCCCATCACTCAGCTGGTAATCTATAAGGTAAACAATATCATCAGGAGGGTATATACTCATTACAACAATCAAGCATAAGAGATAAAGAGGACAGTATTTGCCCAGAGATAGAGCTAGTAAGGTGGGAGGGGATTGAAAGGAAGAAGTAAGGGAAGGGGTAGACATAGGGAAGAAGTGGAAAGAATGTTGTTACCATGTGAGGATTGTAGAATACGTCACAAAACAGAATGTGTAGAGATTGTTGAAAGGGAAACCAATTTCCTCTGTAAACTTTCACCCAAATCATACTTTAAAAAAAAAAGAAGTCTTAGTGTTTAAAAGAGAGAAAAAAAAAATATAGCAACTCAACACATCATGTTAGAAACTTACAGTGCTGTGAGTTTATCTTATTTACTAGGAGAAGAAGAACTCAGAAAAGGATGTTGAGAATGGTTGCAAAATGTAATTAATGTCACTGAATTGTACATTTAGAAATTGTTGAATTAGTGTATGTTCTGTTGTGTATATTATCAACAACAATAAAGCTACTTTCATTTTCCACATATCAAATATAGATTGAATCATGTATTATTTTGTTCAAATTGTGTTACACTATTTATCTCACATCTTGGTCATTTACATAGTAGAAAATAAATAAGAGTTGTAAAAGGATTCACAATAGCTTTGAATGATTTTGCTGATTCAGTGTTATTCTTTGGATGACCACATAAAATAAGCTTTACGTCACCAGCCAGCAAAAGAGAAACAAAACATCAAGCTATAATTGTCACAGGAAGAAACAATCTCAAAATAATCATTGAATTGTTTTTCCTGTCCCATGTAAGTATATTTAATTTGTTAAGAAGCACACCTAGTCAAGAAAGCTATATTATTTTTTTGAGACACGAATAATTTTGTAGTACAAATATGACATTAGATTCCCATTTAAATCTTTTGAATATGTTAACGATAGCACCAATTAATCAGTAGTTTTATTATCTGACATTGAGACAGAATCAATAATACCAAGACATAGAACATAATCTATCTATTTACCAATGTCACATAAAATCCCACTGCTGTCAAGTGAATTCTGACTCATAGTGAGACAAAGGACAGAGTAGAACTGCCCCCATAGGCTTTTCAAGGCTGTAAATCTTTATTAATGCAGACTACCCCATCTTTCTCCCATGAAGCAGCCGGTGGGCTTAAACCACCAAATTTTGGGCTGGCAGGTAAGTATGTTAACCACTGCACCACCATGTATACTGATACCGAGTTAATAGCCAATGCCCAGTAGATATCCTAAAGCTGTTTCTGAGAGGGTGGAATTAAGTAGGATAAAGGCAGAGTTATCAGCAGAAACATTCCAAAACACCTCGAAATACAGTATAAAACAATGCAGCATACACACAGTCATCTAGACAAGTGCAGGTGGAACAAATTGTTTTGAGTGGTTGTCAGAAGAAGTAGGTGGATTCTTCAGCACAGGATCTATAAACAGTTACATGTTTTGCAGTCTTCAACTACAATATAGAACATAGAATGCTGGGAAGACGTAATTCTTTCTGACTATAACTGCTGCACATATATGTGGGAATTGATGACAATGGAAAGCCACTATTTCCTTCTCACAGAAGCCACTGGAGAGAAGAAAGAGAATGTGTTGGGTGATTTTAGAGTCATATTCTCTAAGAAATAACTATGAGAGGCACAGGGGAGGATTTCTGGCCAGGGAAGGGAGGAGACTGGGTTAGGGTTGGTCATGGTAAATGGGAAGTGAAACTAAATGTACACGTAATGTTGAATGTAAAACAAATTCTTAAAATAAAAAAAAAAAAAAGAGTAATGTACAAGACAATGTTTCACTGCTATTCATAAAGTTTTCAGTATCCATTTTTTTCAGAAGTGGGTGGCTCTCTCTTTCCTCCACCAAGGGGTAACCCTTCTGGTATTTGAAATATCTATGGCACAGCCTCCAGCCTCAAAGCAACACATAAGCAACCACAGTATGACAAACTGACTAGTGGTGGTATTATAAAGAAATGTTCAAAGACTGTTGTTAGGTGTTTTCAAATAATCTCCAACTCATAGCAACCTTATATGCAGCAGAATGAAACACTACCCAGTTCTGTGCCAGCTCTATGATATTGCTATACTTGAGTCCATCATTAAAGCCACTCTGTCAGTCCATCTCAATGAGGGCCTTCCCTTCTTCGTTGACTCTCCACTTTACTAAGCATGATATCCTTCTCCAGAGAATGGTTCTTTCTGACTACATGACCTAAGTAGGTGAGACAAAAGATGGCCATTCAAGTTTTCAAGGACCATTCCAGCTGCACTTCTTCCAGGACAGATTTCTTAGTTCTTTTAGCTGTCCATAGTACTTTCAGCATTCTTCACCAACACCACAACTCAAAAGCCTTGACTCTTATTTGGTCTTCCTTATTCATTGTACAGCTTTCACAGGCATATGAGGTGATTGAAAATACCATGGCTTGTGTCAGGCACACCTTGGTTTTCAAGGAGATAATTTTGATCTTTAGCACTTGAAAGAGGTCTTCCATAGCCAATTTTCCCAGTGCTATACATCATCTGATATCTTGACTGCTGCTTCCATTGGTGTTGATTGTGGAACCAAGTAAAATGAATCCTTGACAACTTCAATATTTTCTCCATTTATCATGATGCTGCTTATTGGTCCAGTTGTGAAGATTTTAGTTTTCTTTATAATTAGTTGTAATACATACTGCAGACTGTGGTCTTCAATCTTCATCAGTAAGTGCTTCAAGTCATCCTCACTTTCAGCAAACAAAGTTGTATCATCAGAATAATGCAGGTTGTTAATGGATCTTCCTCCAATTCTGAAGCTACCTTCTTCTTCACATAGTCCAGCTTCTTGGATTATTTGTGCAGAGTACAGATAGAATAAATATGGTGAAAGGATACAACCCTGACACACTGCCTTCTTGATTTTAAACCATTCAGTATCCTCTTGTTATGTTTGAACAACAAACTCCTCGTCTATGTACAGATTCCTCATGAGTACAATTAAATGTTCTGGAATTCCCATTCTTCTCAATGTTATCCATAATTTGTTATGATTCTCACAATCAAATGCTTTTGCATAGTCAATAAAA
>NW_006922176.1:1617386-1632527 GCF_000298275.1 Orycteropus afer afer
GGTATTTTGATGAAACATCTCAATGGGTATTCCATCAATTCCTGAGCTTTGATTTTTACCACTTCCTTCAGTGCACCTTTGACTTCTTCCTTCAGTATCACTGGTCCTTGATCATATCCCATCTCCTGAAAGGGATGAACATCGGCCTATTTTATTTATTTATTTATTTATTTTGTTACCGTGAAAAAGTATTGTGTATTCCTTCCATCTTCTTTTGATATTTCCTGCATCAGTCAGTATTTTGCCCATAGAACATTTCAATATTCCATAAATATTTCCTCAGTTCTTTCAGCTTGAGAAATACTGAACATATTCTTCCCTTTTTGTTTTCTAAGTCAGTCTTTGCACCTTCCATTATAATAATTGACTTTGTCTTCTTGAGCTGCTGTTTGAAATCTTCAGTTCATCTCTTTTATCTTTCCATTTCTTCCATTTGCTTTAGCTACTCTCCACTGAAGGGCAAGTTTCAGAGTCTCTTCTGACACCCATTTTGGTCTATTCTTCCTTTCCTGACTTTTGATGACCTTTTGCTTTCTTCATGGATAATGTTCTTGATGTCATCCCACAATTCCTCCTCTGGTTTTCAGTCATTGGTGTTCAATGCATTTTATCTATTCTTTAGACAGTCTCTAAGTTCAGAAGATATATATATTTAAGATTATATTTTGGCTCTTGTGGATGTCATTTAATTGTCTTCAAGTTGAACTTCATATGAGCAATTGATGGTCTATTCTTCAATCAGCTCCTGGTCTTGTTTTGGCAGAAGATATTAAATTTTCCATCACCTCTTGCCACAGACGTAGTCCATCTGGTGAAGTCCACATGTATAGCTGCTACTTGCGTTGTTGAAGAAAGGTATTTGCAATGAATAAGCCATTGGTCTCGCAAAATTCTATCAAGTGATCACCAAGGCCAAATTTTCCAACTACCAGTGATTCTTCCCTGTTTCCAGCTTTTCCATTTCAATCACCATTGGTAATCAGTGCATCTTGATTGCATGTTTGGTCAATTTCAGACTGCAGAAGTTGGTAAAAATCTTCAGTTCCCTCATCTTTGGCTTTAGTGGTTAGTGTATAAAATTGAATGATAGTAATATTAACTGGCCTTCCTTGTAACCATATTGATACAGTATTACTGACAGAATTGTACTTCAGGATATATCTTCAAGCATTCTTTGTGATGTTGAATTTCATGCCATTCCTCTTCAATTTGTCATTCCCAATGTAGTAGATCATATGGTTGTCTGATTCAAAATGGCCAAAACCAGTCCATTTCTGCTCAATAGTGCCTAGGATATCTATCTTTATATTTTTCATTTCATTTTTGAAAACTTCCAATTTTCCTAGATTCATTCTTTGTACATTTCATACTCTATTACTGGATCTTTGCAGCTGTTTCTTCCCATTTTGTGTCATGCCACATCAGTAAATGGAGGTCCCAAAAGCTCTACTTTATCCATATCATTAAGGTTGGCTCTGCTCTGATAAGGCAGCTCTTTCCCAGTCATATTTTAAGTGCCTTCTAACCTGAGGAGCTCATCTTCTAGCACTGTATCATACAATGTTTAAGGGCTATTCATAAAGTTGTCCAGTAATTAATGAGACAGTGTTTCATTGCTATTCATAAGGCTTTTCCTGGCTAATTATTTGAGAAGTGGATAGTCTCTTCCTTTTTCCAAGTCTGTCTCAGTCTGGAGCTCCTCTGAAACCCCTCCACCATGGGCAACTCTGCTAGCAATTGAAACACTAGTGGGACAAACTCCAGCCTCACAGCAACATACAAGCCACCACAGTGTCACAAACTGAAAGACAATTTTGTCTCCCTCAGCTGTTCTAAAACCACTCTGCCCACTTCCCAGTCTTCCCCTTACCTGTATCTCACTGTCCACACTGGCTTCCCACTTACTGCCTGGGTGGGAGGCTCTCTCTCCCCTTACGTGTATCAAGCCATACACCCTGGTGGATATAATTTCCACCTGGAATTAGGAAAAAGAAAAGGGACAAACAAGTTCTATGTTTCTCAATCTTAATGAACTGAAGAAAATTTTCAAGCCTAGAATTGCAACATTGAAGGGTTTTATGGGCAAAATATTGAATTATACTAGAAACATCAAAAGAAGATGAAAGGAATATTCAGAGGCATTGTACCAAAAATAATTAGTTGACATTAAACTGTTTCAAAAAATAACATGTGATCAAAAACCAACAGTTCAGAGGAAAGAATTTGAAGATGCACTGAAA
Source organism: Orycteropus afer afer (assembly GCF_000298275.1). Taxonomy (NCBI): domain Eukaryota; kingdom Metazoa; phylum Chordata; class Mammalia; order Tubulidentata; family Orycteropodidae; genus Orycteropus; species Orycteropus afer. Next base: position 1,619,627 of record NW_006922176.1, read on the forward strand.
GAATTAGTGAACAACAAGGCTCCAGGAATTGAGGCCACCTCTCCTCTGTCTGTCATACTGTTAGTGCTTGAGGGTTCCTATGAAGCAGAAGGCTATGCCACCAGCATTTCCAATACCAGCAGGGTCACTCATGGTGGGCAGGTTTCAGTGTAGCTTCCAGACTAAGAGAGACTGTGAAGAAGGAGGGTGTCATTCACTTCTGAAATAATTGGACACTGAAAACTTTATGTAAAGCAGTAAAACACTGTATATTACTAGAAAACTTTATGAAGAGCTATGAAAACATGTCTGATATAGTGCAGCAAGATGAGCCCCTCAGGTTAGAAGATACTCAAAATATGACTACCAAAGAACTACCTCCTCAAAGTAGAGCTGACCTTAATGACATGAATAGAATAAAGCTTCCAAGACCTGCATTTGGTGATGGGGCACAACTCAAAATGGAAAGAAATAGCTGCAAATGTTTATCAATGATTGGAACATGGAATGCAAGAAATATGAATCTAGGAAAATTGGAATGAGTGAAAATATAATGGAACTCATAATTGATACCCTAAACCAAACCAAACCAAACTCACTGCTGTCAAATTGAACCTGGCTCATAGTGACCCCTCCTTCAGTTTCTGAGATGGTATTACTATGGAAGTAGATTGGCCAACCTTCCTTCCGAGGAGTAGCTTGTGGGTTTGAATCGCCAGCCTTCTGGTTAGCAGTCAAATGCCTTAGGCACTATGCTACCAGAGCTCCAATTGATACCCTAGGTAAGCTAAAATGGTACTGGACATTTTGAATCAGACAATTATATGGTCTACTATGCTGGGAATGACAAATTGATGAGGAATGGCATACCATCCATCATCAAAAATAACATATCAAGATCTGTCATGAAGTACAATGCTGTCAGTGATAAGATAATATCCATACATCTATGAGAGGTCAGAAGGTGGCATCTTGCAATTAATAACAATGCCCACACCCTCTTCTATCTGAAACCCAGAACAACTAAATAAAGCAGATACAAATAAAGATACCAGAGTTATGAGCACCTAAGGAGAAGATACAGTATTAGATCTAGCGATGGTAAAGAAAGAAAGACAGCAGGCTAAACAACTGAAAAGAAAGGGAAGGGCTACCAAGCTGGTGTAGAGGAAACAAAAGACATAGAGAAGGACTCAAGGTAGAGGAGAAAGAGAAAGGAAAGGGGCGGGGAGAACCCACAGGCACTGGGAACTCAGAATGACCTCACTGAGAATTTTATGAGGTGAGCTGAGACTTTGTGGGGGAGTGAAGATCTTATGGATGAATGAATCAGACCCCTCCTTAGCTTGGGCTGCCATGGAGTCTAGAGTGGAGTGGGATAAATGGAGTAGAAGTGTCTTCTGAGTTGGTGAAGCACCAGAGAGGGCACTAGGCAGTGAGTTTGGGCCCATCTCCTGTAAACCATTTGTTGTCCAGATTGAGTCTGTATGCTGTTTTCTCGCACATTGTCAGTCCACCCAGAGAGAGAAAAAAGTCTGCGTTTTGGGAGTACTTCCAGATTTGAAACACCTGGGTGTCATACTCAGCAGAGGCCCCCAAAAGGACCTGCCCTGCCCTGCTCATGGATGCAATGCTGACTGAATTTCCTTAGCCCAAGCAGAAAACTCCTTGTAGCCTTTCTATCCTGGGGTTCCATTTTGGCATTTTTTTTTTCTTTGTTTTCTCTTTTCCTTTTTCTCCCTGACTCATGTAACAGGAGAAACATATTAAACCTCCAATAGGCAACTGTAGCTACCACAGATGGTAAACAACACCAGTTCATCCTAACACCAAAACCTATTCACAAAGAACAGAGACCTGCACCCACATACCCATCAGTGATTGCACCAACAGAGAGAGCTGGAGAGCGACCAAGTTAATAACCTAAGAAGTACACCTGCTACACACTCTCAGATACAGTAAAACATAAAATCAGGGTGAAACAAACCAATACATGGATTACAATTAAAGACAACTTCAAAATGTCTAGGAAACAACAGACAACCTCAAATCAAACAAGCAAGCAAACAAACAAACAAAACAGAACAAGATAACAGAAACAGATGTCTAGAGTAAAGAATTATGTGTCTTAGAGGAAGAACAAGCAATAGAACTATCTGAGAAGGAATTCAGAAGGGATATATACATTGGACCCTCTAAAAGCTCAAGGAAACCATAAACAGAAACAGCAAGAAGGCAGAAAGTACACTGGAAGAATTCAGGAAAAACATTCAAGAACAAAGTAATAAGATAAACATTCAATTAGAACTCATGCAAAGGCAGCAATTAGAAATACAGAAGATGAGCACTAAAATTAGAGAAATAGATAACAGTGGAAGGACAGAAAAGTAGACCAGAATTGACTGAAGAATGCACTTCTCAGCTAGAAGACAAACCCCTTGATGCCAGCCTATAGGAGGAAAAATCAGAACAAAGATATAAAAGAAATTAAGAGAAGCTAAGTGTTATATGGAACAACATGAAAAGAAACAACATATGTCTGATTGGAATACCAGAACAACAGGAGGCCAAAGAATAAAATAAAATACAGCTGAGAAAATTGTCGAAGATTTGCTAATGGAAAATTTACCACATATCATGAAGTAACAAAAGATATTCATAAAAAAAGCTCAACACATCCCATACAGGATAAATCCAAAGAGAAAGTAACCAAGACATAGCATAATCAAACTTTCCAAAATGAAAGACAAAGGATGAATTTTGGGAGCAGCTTGGGAAAATCAAAATGTCACTTACAATGGACAACCAAAAGACTAAGCTTTGATTTCTCAGCAGAAACCATCCAGGCAAGAAGGCAATGTTGTTGTTATTGTTGTAATGTGCCCTCAAGTTGGACCCGACTCATAGCGACTCCTTCTTGGGTTTCGAAAGCAGTATCACTATGGAAGTAGATTGCCCCATCTTCCTTCCGAGGAGTGGCTGGTGGGTTTGAACTGCCAGCCTTCTGGCTAGCAATCAGGTGCCTTAGGCACTACACTACCAGAGCTCCCAAGAAGGCAGTAGTATGGCATATATAAAACCTTGAAGGAAAAGAATTTCCAACCAAGAATCACATCAAGCCAATTTGTCCCTCAAATATGAGGGAGAAATCAAGACATTCTCATATAAACAGAATTTAAGGGAGTTTGCAAAAAACCAGACCATTTCTATAAGAAATGCTAAAGGGAGTCCTTCCAATAAAGAACCCACAACAGAGAATAACAAAATGAAAATCAAGTTGCTTAACACCAACCAAATGAGAAAAAGACTCTCAAAATAAGCTCATAAGAAATTTCTTTAGAGAAAGAAAGGAATCAATCTGTTGATGACATTAGCAACAAAGCAAATAGAGGGAATGAAAGTTTTAATTACACATCTTCCAAATTGAGAGGAAGACAGGATTATGTCTTTATAGAACAGACTGTTTTGAACTTAAGAAGATGAGAATTTACTTCAGAGTAGCCACAAAAATAATTAAAAATCCTCCAAAGCAAACTAAGAAAAAAGAAAAAACATAAAGGCATAGTAAGCCCAAAACCAATAATACTGAAGAAAAGAGAAAAAAAAAAAATTGATAACAAAATGAACTCAGCACAGAAAAAGTAGTTGGACCAAGGAATCCATCAAGAACACAACAAAAAGCACAATAGAATGAATTTGTACCTATCACTAATTACAACCATTGTGAATGGACAAAATGCACCAGTCAACAGAAAGAGAATGGCAGATTGGATAAGATAAGAAAACCCATTGATATGCTACCTACAAGAGACCCACTTTAGACACAAAGATTAAAATAAATTAAAAATTAAAGTGTGGTGGAAAAACAAACAAACAAACAAACAAACAAACAAACAAACAAAAAATATATATATATATATATATATATATATATATATATATACACACACACACACACCAAACTAACAACAAGCAAAAAAAGAGTAGGAGTGGTAATATTAATTTCTGATAAAACAGACTTCAAGGTGAAAAACAGCATAAGAGACAAAAAAGGCACTACATGATGCTAAAAGAAGCTCTGGTGGCATAGTGTCCAAGGCATTTAACTGCTAACAAGAAGGCTGGAGGTTCAAACCCACCAGCCACACCACGAAAGGAAGACTGGGCAATCTACTTTCATAGAGATACTGTCTCAGAAACCCAAGGAGGGGTTTCTATGGTCGGGACCAACTTGATGTCAGTGAGTTTTGTTATATGATGCTAAAAGGGTAAATTGACCAAGAAGATATTTCCATAATAAATATCTATGCATCCAATGAAAAAATTTTCAAAATACATAAAGCAAATATTAACTGAATTGAAAGGAAAAATAGACAACTGTACAATATTAGTAGGTGACTTTAACATGCCATTTTCAAGGAGTGACAGAACAACTTTAAAAAAAAAATCAACCAAGGTACGGAAGAACTCAACAACATAATCAACCAACTTGATTTCATAGACATGTACAACACACTCCCCCTCAAGCAAAACACAATAGTCATTCTTCCCCAGTGCACATAGATCATTCTCCAGAATAGGCCATATGTTAGAACAGAAAATAAGTCTCAATAAATTAAAGAACATTGAAATACTACAAAGCATCTTCTCAGATCACAGTGTTATAAAATTACAAATCAATAATAGGAAGACAAAGGGAAAAAAAGTCAAATATGTGGAAACTGAATATCACACTGCTCAAATACTAATGGGTAACCAAAGAAATAAAAGATGAAATAAAAAAAAAAAAAAATACTGGAAACCAATGAGAATGAAGATACAACTTACAAAAACCTGTGGGACAGAGCAAAAGCAATACTCAAAGGTCAATTTACAGCAATAAATACATACATCAAAAAAGAGGAAAGAATCAAAATCATCACTTTAACTCAACAGCTCCAACAATTAGGAAAAGAGTAATAAAAGACCTATTGTACCCAGAAATAAGGAAATAATAAAGATCAGAGCAGAAATAAATGAAGCAGAAAAAAAAAAATAGAGAAAAATCAACAAAACAAGATGATTCTTCAAAAAAAAATTTAAAAAATCGACAAACCACTGGCAAATTTAACAAAGGAAATGAAAGAAGATGCAAATAAAATGAATAATAAATTAAAAAGGTAACATCACAAGAAAATGAACTGAAATTAAAAACACAACAGAATAATATGAAAAACTGTCCTCCAACAGATTTGAGAACTTAGAAGACATGATGGACAAATTTTTAGAAACACAACTTACCTAAACTATCCCAATGAGAAATAGAATACTTCAAGAGACCCATAAGAAAAGAAGAAATTGAGCAGATTATAAAAAATCCTCCCCCCCCCCACACACACACACAGACACAAAAACCCTCCTGGCCCAGATGGCTTCACTGCATTGGAAAATTCTAACAAATGTTCAGGGAAGAGTTGATGCCTATACTACACAAACTATTCCAGAATATGGAAAACATTTTTGCTGTTGTTGTTGTTATGTGCCATGGAAAACATAGAACATAGATAAAGATGGAAAACTCCCATCTATGAAGCAAGCATAACAATGATACCCAAACCATGGAAAGACATCACTGAAAACGAAAACTACACACATATCTCTCATGAATATAGATGTAAAAATCTTCCACAAAATCCTAGTCAACAGAATCCAACAACATATCAAAAAATAAATAAATAAATAAATTAATAATAATAATACAGCCTGACCAAGTGAGATTCATATCAAGAATGCAAGGATGGTTCAACATCAGAGAAACCATCAATGTATCAACCACATAAACAGAACAAAAGAACCATATGATCATATTGGTTGATGCAGAAAAGATATTTGACAAAATCCAATGTTCATTCCTGTCCAAAACACTAAGTAAAATAGGTATAGAAGGGAAAATCCTCAGCATAATAAAGGCCATTTACACAAAAGCTAACCTTATTGTTAATGGAGAAAGATTCAAAACATTCCCCTTGAGTTTGGGAAGCAGATAAGGATGCCTTCTATCACCATTTCTATTCAACATTGTACTGGAAGTCCTAGCCAAAGCAATAAGACTAGAAAGAGAAATAAAAGTTATCCAAATTGGCAAAGAACAAATAAAGCTATCTCAATTCCCAGATGACATGATCCTGTGGATATAAAATCCAAGACATTCAGCAATAAACAAACAAACAAATAAAAAAAAAATTACTAGAACTAATAGAGAGTTTCATTAAAATGTCAGGATACCAGAACAACATACAAACTTCAGTTGGATTCCTCTACATCAAAAGGTCTCTGAAAAGGAAAAAAAAAAAAAAAATTACAATGGTTACTAAAAAGATAAAATACCCAGGAATAGATTTTATCAGGGACACAAAAGATATATACAAAGAAAACTGTAAAACACTAGTGCAAGAAACTCCAAGGAATCTACATAATTGGAAGAACATGCCTTGTTCATGGATAGGAAGACTGAATATTGTGAAAATGTCAATACTACCCAAAACAATCTACACATTCAATGCAATCCTGATCCAGATCCCATCAACATTTTTTTAAGGACATGCAAAAAACAATCACTAAATTCTTATGGAAAAGAAAGAGGCCTTGGAAAAGCAAAGCACTGCTGAAGAAGAAAAATAAAGTAGGAGAACTCACACTTTCAGACCTCAAAACCTACTATACAGCCACAGTAGTCAAGAGTGTGGTATTGGTAGAATGAAAGAGAGATAGATCAATGGAACATAATTGAAAACTCAGAAATAGATCCACCCATCTATGGACATCTGATCTTCGATAAAGGACCAAAAACCCTTTAAATAGGGGAGAGATAGCTTCTTTAGGAAATGGTGTTGCCAAAATTGGATATCCACTTATAGAAAAATGAAACAAGACACATATCTCACCCCATACAGAAAAATGAACCCAACTTGAACCAAAGACTTAAATGTAAAACCTCAAAGTATAAATATCATCAAAAATAAAAATAGGGACAAAGCTAGGGTCCCAAATTCATGGCATAAGTAGGCTATCAAGCATAACTCAAAATGCACAGGCAGCAAAAGACAAACTAGATGACTGGGACCTTTTAATAATTGAATACTTATATTCATCTAAAGACTTCTCCAAAATGGTAAAAGGAAAACATACAGTTTGGGGGAAAAAAAAAAAAAAAATATATATATATATATATATATATATATATATATATATATATATATATATTTGGCTTTGATATATCTGACAAGGGACTCATCTCCAAAATTTATAGAAAATTTCAGCACCTCAACATCAAAAAGACAAGCAACTCAACTAAAAAATGGGCAAGGGAAATGAAGAGACACTTCACTAAAGAAGATATACAGGAAGCCAACAAATACATGAGGAAATATTCATGATCATTAGCCCTTAAATCAAAATGGCAATGAGATATATTCTCACCCCAGCAATAATAGCAAAGTTCAACAACACAGAAAATAACAAATACTTCAGAAGTTTGGAATTCTCATACACTGCTGCTGGGACAGCAGAATGGTATATCCATTGTGGAAAATGGTGTGTCATTTTCTTAAAAAACTGAAAATAAAAAATACCATTTGACCCAGAAATTCCATTATTAGGAATATATCCAAAAGAGGAGAGAGACAGATCATGAACAGACATGCATACCCGTGTTCATTGCACCACAATTCACTATGGGAAAGAAATGGAAACAACTTAAATGTCTATCAACATATCATTGGATAACCAAACTACAGTACATTCACACAATAGAATACTATGCAACATTAAAGAACAATGAAGCCATCTCACAACATGGATGGATTTGGAGGATTAGACGCTGAGTGAAATAAGTCACAGAAGGACAAATATTGTATGAGCCCACTATTATAAAAAGTCATTGAAAGTTTATTCAGGGAAGGAAACTCACTTTGTTGGTTAGTGGGGATGGGTGGGAAGGAGGGAACATCTTGGGCTATTTGAGGGTCACATGTTGATTTGGGTGAGGGGAAGAATGGTCTGGAAAGAGTCTGTGACCAGCATGGTGACATCGGGGAAAGGAAAGACACTGAAATATACATAAAAGATATAGACAGCTAAGGCAAACACTATTACAGGTACAAGACTGCAGTATCACTAGCACCAAATACCAGGCTTCAGATTAATGCATAGACAGGTGAGAAGATCAGGGGGATAGGCCAACAGGAATATACCCTAGACCAAGGATAGATTTGGCTGAAGGTAATCTTACATATGTACTTGTGTTACAAAATTAGCTATATACATTACAGAAGCAACAGAAGGCAGGGTGGGAGGAAGCTTTCCGAGACAGCCAAACATTTCGTGAGACAGAATCACTTGGTCTGGGGGTTCAGGCACATAGTCTCAGGGGACATCATGCTCAATCGGCACACATAACTCATAAAAGTTTTGTTCTGCAACTTACTTTGTTGAGTAGGGACTGGTGTCTTAAAATCTTTTGAGCAGCCATTTAAATTGCAACTATTGTTGTCCCTTCAGCTAGAGCAAAGAGTGAAGAAAATCAGAGTCATATGGAAACAATCTCGGAAGGAAGGTTGGGCAATCCTACTTCCGTAGTGATACTGCCTCGGAAACCCAAGGAGGAGTCGCTATGAGTCGGGACCAACTCGACGGCACATAATAACAACAACAACAACAACATGGAAACAATTGGGCCAAAGATAACATGGTCCATGAGGACCTCAGACTCTTTGACCTGAGACCAGAAAAACTAGATGGTGCCTGACTACAAATGCTAGCCATTGGGAAAGCAATTAAACCTGGAGATCCTGCAGAGAGTGTAAAGAAAAATGTGGAACAAAATTCAAAAATGCAACATGACCAGAATTACTGTTCAGAGGAGACTGGTGGAACCCTTGAGACTATGACCCAAAGTTATCCTCTGAGCCTAGTAAGGGACTTACTTCCATGGATTGGCCCTCAGCCTAACAGTAGAAAGACATACATGCACCAGAGTGATGCACCCACCTACTCTGGGGAGATGCACTCTTTGATCAAGCAGTCATGAAACACCAGAGGGGTAACACTCACGTACAGGGAAAGCTGTATCAACAGGAATGCATAGATGAGAAGGACAAAGGGGGGAGGTGGTCATGGGGAGGAGAGTTTCTTATGATTGGGGACTGTAATCAGGGCTGGGAAACTAGATGTGCATGAACTGTTGAATGTAAAACAAGTTTTGTATGTAAATTTGCACCAAAAGCACAATTGAAAAAATAATAATAAAATAGGTTTGACATTAACCAAACATGCTATCAAGATGCATTATTACTAGGGATTGGAATGGGTAAGTTGGCAACAAAGAAGCAACATCAGTACTTTAAAAATATGACCTTAATGAAAGAAATGATGCTGGAGATCATATGATAGAATTTTGCAAGACCAATGACTTGTTCATTGCAAATACCTTTTTTCAACAACTTAAGTGGCAACTTATACCTATAGACTTCGCCAGATAAAATATACAGAAATCACTTTGATTCAAAGTGGAGTCTCATCATTAATCACCACACTATTTCGCTCTAGCATCTTAGTACTTCAAAAACTAGGTACAGAAGTTTGAATTGGGATTTTGGTGCTCTGAACAGCTCACTGAATCATAGTGCACCAAACACAGAAGAGCAGAATTAGAGGAAAGGCACAGGGAGATTATTTAAGAAAGATCTACCTGGTGGAGGATGGACAGGCAGGCGAAATAGGCCATTGGAAACTTCCCTGGGGAAGTCACTGACTGACGGGCGAGGGCAGCCACCTGAGATCTCCAAGAGCCAAGGAAGAAGACATCCTGTATCATCATACCAGCGACCGCACTATCATCCCAGCAATCACCCCAAGGATCTACCTTCAGCACCTGATTGTATGGGTAACTTGGGTCAGCCAGGTCCAAACAGGCATGCTCAGCACCACTGAAACCCAAGTGGAGAGCTCACTGGTGCTCCAGGAGGGTGCGCTCGCTCCCCCCTCAGTGGGTCCCTGAGTGGGCTTGGGTCAGCTTGGGAGACGTTGAGAGGTCTGTGCTTGTCTTTGTCACTGATATTGGGACCACAGATTACTAGCAGGCACTCTCCCAAATCCGGCACAACTGAAATCATGTGCATCTTTGGCGCTGCAGATGGGTCGTATCACAGACAAACTCCCGAGCAGTTCACGGTCTGGGCAGCTTGCAGACAAATGGGGTGGAGAGAGAGGAATCTGTGGCTGAGTGCAACCCAGCTATTTGCCTTGGATCAGCTTTTTGGAGATGAGGGGCCTTGGAAACAGAGGCTTTGAGTGTGCCTGAGCCTGGTGGAAACTGGCAACTCCCTAACAGGAATCTTTCCTGAAATTGAGCCATGGGCTTGTAAATAACAGTACTAAGTCATCAGTAGCAGTCCGCTGAAAGCCCTAGAAACTGACCCTAGCAACACCAAGCTTTCCTCCTTTGGCTCCCACCTTCTCTGCCAATAACTTCACTCATTCAACAGAAGAAACCATATTCAGCCAATTACCATAAAATCTCCCACTTCAAACTCTAAACTCTCTTTACAGCAGACAGAAATACATATCCACATTCCACACAGTGATTCTACCATCATAAAGAAAAGAGCAGAGTGACGCAGCATACCTGAATCAATAATAAAATAAAATACACCAGCTTCATCTTTTCAAAATATTAAACCATAAAACCCAGACAAAACAAATCAGCACATAACCAGCAACTAAAGACAACCTCAAAATATCTGGGAAACAACAAGCAACCTCAAATCAAACAAACAAACAAAAAACAGGACAAGGCATTAGAAGCAAAACCACAAACAAAGGTCTCATTATACATGGAGGAAAAGGAGGAAATAGAATTATCTGAGAAGGAATTTAAAAGATATGTTTACAGAGCTATAAAAAAGCCTAAGGAAACCCCAAACAGAAACAAGGAAAACACAGACAGTTCCCTGGAGGAACTCAGGAAAATCATTGAGGAACAGAATATTAAGATTAATGCACAATCAGAACTCATACAAAAACAGCAGCTAGAAATGCAGAAAATGTCTATTGAAAGGCAAACCATGAGCACCAAAATGACAAAACTAGACAACGGTAGAAGCTCAAAAGAGCAGATTAGAACTGGCTGAAGAATGCATATCCCAAATAGAAGACAAATCCCTGGACAATAACCTGTATGAAGAAAAATCAGAACAAAGATTTAAGAGAAATAAAGAGAGCCTAAGAATTATATGTGATGACATGAGATGAAACAATATAAGACTCATTGGAATTCCAGAACAAGAAGAGGCAAAAGAGACTGCTGAGAAAATTGTGGAAGACCTGCTAAAAGAAAACTTCCCCCATATCATGAAGGAAGAAAAGATATTTTTCCAAGAAGCTCATAGAACGCCACACAAGATAGACCCCAAAAGAAAGACACCAAGGCATATTATAATCAAACTTTCCAAAACCAAAGACAAAGAAAAAATTTTGAGAGCTCCCTGGAAAAAAAGAAATGTTACTTATAATAAAAAAACAGTTAGGCTGAGCTCAGATTACTCAGCAGAAACCATGCAGTCAAGAAGGCAATGGGACAGCATATATAAAACTCTGAAGGAAAAAAAAAAACAAAAAACAAAAAAACTTCGAACCAAGAACCCTATATCCAGCCAAATTATCCATAAAATATAAGGACAAAATCAAGGCATTATCCGATAAACAGAAATTAAGAGACTATGTGAAAGCCACACCAACCCTATAAGAAATGCTTAAGGAAGTCCTCTTACTAATAGAGAACTCACAACAGAGATCAGCAAAACCAGGATATGTGACATCAACTCTAAAACCAAATCAGAAATAGATACTCATAGTAAGACCATAAAACATTCTACCTTAAAAACCAAGGAACTCAAGTAGCACACAACAAAAGCAACTAACCTATCAGAGGGAATAATACTTCTAGGTACAGACCCTCAAATGGAGAGGAAAACAAGACAATGTCTTTGTAACACGCACTATTCTAAAAATGTAGAGACAAAAATATATTTCAAGGTAACCACAGAGAAGAGTAACAATTCTTCTAAGCAAATCCAGAAGGAAGGAAAACATATGGACTTCATAAAAACAAAACTAACTATAAAGAAGAAAAGGGAGAAAGCAATAGCCAACAAAATGAACTCAGCACAGAAATATACACGGACCAAGGGGTCACCAACGACACAACAAAAAACCACAACAGAATGACACCAATCAACTCATACCTATCATTAATTACACTCAATGTGAATGGACTAAATGCACCTATCAAGAGAAAGAGAGTGGCAGACTGGATAAGAAAAGAAGACCCATCTATATGCTGCTTACAAGAGACACACCTTAGACACAGAGATAAAAACAAATTAAGAGTTAAAGGATGGAAAAGAATATACTAAGCCAATAGAAACAAAAAAAGGGCAGGGGTAGTGATTACGATTTCTGATAAAATAGACATTAAGGTGAAAAACATCTTAAGAGACAATGGTGGGCATTATATGATGTTGAAAGGGTCAATCGACAAAGAAGAGGTTACAATAATAAATATTTATGCACCCAATGAAAATGCTCCAAAATACATGAATGAAGCAAATATTAACTGAATTAAAAGGAATGATAGACAACTCTACATTAGTAGTGGGGGACTTTAACACACCACTTTCAAGAAGAGACAGGTCAATGGGAAAGAAGCTCAGCAAAAATACAGAAGAACTTAACAACACAATCAACCAAGTGGAACTCATAGCCATATATAGAATACTTCACCCAACAAAAACACAATTCACATTCTTTTCCAGTGCACATAGATCCTTCTCCAGAATAGACTGTATGCTAGGACATAAAATAAGCCTCAGTAAATTCAAAAGCA
>NW_006922176.1:1633968-1634692 GCF_000298275.1 Orycteropus afer afer
TTTTTTAAGGACATGGAAAAACTAATTACTAATTTCATATGGAAAGGAAAGAGACCTAGAATACACAGAGCATTTCTCAAGAAGAAAAAAAAAAAGTGGGAGGTCTCATAATCCCAGATCTTAAGAACTACTATATAGCCACAGTAGTCAAAACAGCATGGTATTGGTACAATGATAAACAGATAGACCAATGGAACAGAATTCAAATCTCAGACATAGACCCATCCATCTATGGGCAAATGACCTTTGACAAAGGCCCAAAACCCATTAAATGGGGAAGGTATAGCCTCTTTAACAAATGGTGCTGGCAAAGCTGGATATTCACCTGTAGAAAAATTAAATTGAGACCCATACCTCACCCCATACACAAAAACAAACTCAAACTGGATCAAAGACTTAAATGTAAAACCCAAAACTATAAAATTCATCAAAAATAATATAGGGGCAAATCTAGGAACTCTAATTTACCACATAAATAGACTGTCAAGCATAACCCAGAATGTGCAGGAGATAGAAGAGAAGCTAGATGACTGGGACCTTTTAAAAATTAAATTATTGTGCACTCGAAAGATTTTGTCCAAAGGGTAAAAAGAGAACCTACAGATTGGGAGAAAATATTTGTCTATGATATATTTGACAAAGGACTTATCTCCAAAATCTACAGAAAACTTCAACACCTCAACACCAAAAAGACAAATAACCCAATTCACAAATGGGCAAAAGA
>NW_006922176.1:1635027-1636340 GCF_000298275.1 Orycteropus afer afer
GGTGGAGTTGTGGAGAGATTGGAACTCTTGTGCACTGCTGGTGGGATTGTAAAATGGTACAACCATTCTGGCAAAAGGTCTGGCGTTTCCTTAAAAAAAAAAAAAAAACTGAAAATAGATGTACCATTTGACCCAGCAATTCCATTACTAGGAATAAATCCTAAAGAAGTGAGAGATAGAGCCCGAACAGACATATGTACACCTATGTTCTTTGCAGCACAATTCACCATAGCAAAGAGATGGAAACAACCTAAATGCCCATCAATGGATGAGTAGATAACCAAATTATAGTATATCCACAAAATGGAATACTATGCCACATTAAAGAACAATGAGGCATACGTGAATCATCTCACAACGTGGATGAACCTGGAGGACATTATGCAGAGTGAAATAAGTCAGCTGCAGAAAGACAAGTACAGTATGAGCCCATTACTGTAAAAAGACAGCAAAGGGTTTGCTTGGGAAAGGGAACTCACTTAGTAGGTTACCAGGATGGGGAGGGAAGGGGAGAGACTAATTTAGGGCTAGTTGGGGCTTACATGCTGACATGGGTAGGGAGAGGGATATACAGGAAGTATATATGACCACCACGATAACATTGGGACATGAGACGACACTGAACTGTGCTCATAAGAGATAGATGACAGATGTTAAAACCAACCAATGTGTCCACAATACCACATTGCCATTAACACCAAACAGTAGGCTATACAGATAAACACATAAACACCTGAGATGATCAGACAGGGATCAGTGAATAGAAGTATACTCTAGTCTAAGGATAGACTCAGCTGAGGCTAATCTAAGACAGATACAGAGTAATCCCTCACAGACATCCCAACACTATGGGAGAGAGATCCAATGGAGCTACTACATCAGGACCATAGCACTGGGGTACACCATACTCAATTGGCACAACAAAATACATAAAAGTGTTGCTCCACATCCTACATTGGTGAGTAATGACTGGGGTCATACAAGCTTTCAAGCAACCATCTGGGATGCAGCTAGTGGTCTGCCAGTGTCGGAAGTGAAGACGAATGCACACACAAAAAAGGGCACTTAGAAGCAATTCACCCTAGGACATGATGGCCCTTGAGACAGGAAGAACTGGATGGTACCCACCTACCAATGCCAACCACTCAGGAAAGGATCAAATCTGGAGATCCTGGATAGAGTGGGAGGGAAAACGTGGAACAAAATCCAAAAACTCAATAGTGACCAGAATTACTGGTCAGATGAAGTCTGGTGAGAATCCCAATACTATGGTCCTGAAGCACATTCGGCACCTGGAATAAAACTTACCCGTA
>NW_006922176.1:1636440-1638167 GCF_000298275.1 Orycteropus afer afer
CTTTCTTCCAAGGAGGGGCTGGTGGGTTTGAACCACCAGCTTTCTGGTTAGCAGTCAAATGCCTTAGGTTCTATGCGACTAGAACTCTCTTTTTGAATATAGTTCCTCATAATATTCTGTATTATCCTTTTTATTCCATTGGTTCTCTTGTGATGTCACCCATTTCATATCTTATTTGAGATACTTACATCATCTAGTTCTTTTTATTAGTTAAATTTTCCATTGGTTGGTCAATTTGTTAAACTTTTTGAAGAACCAACTTCTAGTCTTAATGATCCTTTGTATTGGTTTTCTATTTCCTTTTTCATTTATTGTTTTACTTCTTCTGGAGACTCTAGGCATTTTTGCTGTTCTTTTTCAGACTGTTGGAGTTGTTGGGTTGATGTATTGATCTTGGATTTTTCTTTTTTGATATGTGCATTTATTCTATTAATTGATCTCTGAGCACTGATTTGTGTGTCCCAAAGGTTTTGGAATACTGTGTTTTCATTCTCATTTGCTTGTAGGAATTTTATTTCACCTGATGCCTATATGCAGGGTGTTATTCAGTTTCCACATATATGACATTTTTCCCTCTTCTTTCTATTATTTATTTCTAATTTTACAGCCTTTTGATCTGAAAAGATGCTTTGCATTATATTGATGTTTTAAAGTTTATTGAGGTTTTGCTACTATATGATCTATTCTGGAGAATGAGCCATGTTCACTGGAAAATAATGTGTACTGCATTTTCAGTTGGGTGGAGTGTTTGTATGAGGTCAAGTTGGTCATTCAAATCTTCTGTATCTTTGTTGAATTTCTTTCTAGTTGTTCTGTTATTCATCCAAACTAGTGTGTTAATGTGTCCTACCATTATTGTGGTGTTGTCTATTTCTATTTTCAATTCCATTATTGTTTTCTTTATGTATTTCAAAGATTTTTCTTTGGGTGCATGAGTATTTCTTATGGTTATGTCCTCTTGCTGAATTAACCATTTTATCATTATATAATGCCCTCCTTTGTCTCTTATGCAGGTTTTCTCCTGAAATCTATTTTTATCAGAAATTAATATTCCCACTCCTATTTTTTGATTGCCCTTAGCAAGATAAATTTTGATTTTTAATTTGTTTTCATCTTTTGTCTAAGGTGAGTCTCGGCAGCATAATATTGGGTCCTGCCCATCATACAATCTGCCACTCTCTTTCCTTTGACTGGTATATTCAATCCATTCACATTCAGTGTAATCAATGACAGGTATGGATTTACTGCTGACATTCTGTTGTGTTCTTTTATTTGGTGTTTATGTTTTTATTGTTCTGAATATTTTTCTGTGCTGAGTTAATTTTATCATATATTCTTTACATTTTCTCTGTTTTGATTTTATGCTTACTAAGTCCTTATGATTTTCTTTCTAATTTTCATTAGAAGGCTTATAAATTTTCTTTGTGGTCATAACTTCCTAACTTTGATACAAGGAGCTCTGGGGTGCTGTGAGACATGTGGTTGCTTACAAAAAGTTTGGGGATTCATACCCACCAGCCATTCTGTGGGAGAAAGACTAGGTTGTCTGCTTTCATAAAGAGTTATAGGCATGGAGTCATTATGAGTCAGAATCAGCTGGATGGCTTTGGGATGGTAAGTTTGAAACCGTCTGTTTTATTCTGATATCATTCTTCCTCTGCATTTTGAAATTCTGTAATTATACCATTTAGTCCCTCTTTTTGCTTTGTAGTTGTCATCATTTAAAT
>NW_006922176.1:1638267-1644155 GCF_000298275.1 Orycteropus afer afer
GCACCCAAACACTTAATGGTAATACATCCCTTAAAGCAATAGACATGGGATATCAAAGGACCAACGTTCAAACTGAGAAAATGCAGGACAAATAGAAGTGCATAATTATGAGGGGCATGGGGGAGTGTTGCAGGATAGGGAGGGGAGGAGACTGGGTTAGGGCTGGACATGGCAAATGGGGAATGAAACTAAATGTACGTGTGACTTTGAATGTAAAACAAGCCCTTAAAAAAAGAGAGAGAGAAATATACAAAAATAAAATTAATTACATCTGTGGAAAGAGGCAATGGAGAAACTCAATAGCATCAGTCAAAACAGGGCCAGGACTTGACTGTAGAACAGACTATCGATTGCTCAAACACAAGTTCAAGTTGAAGCTGAAGAAAATGAAAATAAGTCCAGAGAGCTAAAACATGAGCTTGAGTATATACGACCTGAATTTAGAGACCTTTTGAATAATAGATTATACTCACTGAAAATCAGTGACTGAAGACCAGACAATTGGTGGGAAGACATCAAGAACCACATACAAACATAAAAACAAAAGGTCATTAAAAAGACCAGAGTGGATGTCAAAAGAGACTGAAACTTGCTCTGTAATGGAAAGTAGCTAAGATAAAAGGAATAAATTTTGAAATAAAAAACCTGAATAGAAGAGTTCAAAGAATAGGCCATGAAATTAAAGTATTATAATGAAATATGCAAAGACTTAGAATTAGAAAACATAAAAGGAAGGACATGCACAGCATTTCTCACGCTGAAAGAACTAGGGAGCAAAATCAAGCCTTAAATTGAAATCTATGTGCAAAATATTGAACAATGCAGGAAGCATCAAAAGAAGATGGAAGTAATACACAATCCTTGTACTAAAAAGAATTGGTCAATGTTCAATCATTTCAGGAGATAACATATGATTAAGAACCAATGGTATTGAAGCAAGAAGTCCAAGCAGCATTTATGCAATTTGTGAAAAACAATGCTCCAGGAATTGAGGAATACCTACTGAGATATTTCAACAAAAGTTTGCAGCTCTAGAGATGCTTACTTGTCTATGACAGAGAACTTAGAAGACAACTACCTGACCAACCAACTGGAAGAGATCCGTATTTGTGCCCATTACAAAGAAAGGTGAACCAAAAGAATGTGGAAACTATTAATCAATGTCATTAATATCACACATAAGTAAAATTTTGCTGTAGATAATTCAAAAATTGTTTCAGCAATATATTGACAGGAAACTTCCAGAAATTCAAGCTGGAATCAGAAGAGGGTGTAAAATGAAAGTTGTTTTTGCTCATGTCAGATGGATCTTGGCTGAAAGTAAAGAATACCAGAAAGATGTTTACCTATGTTTTATTAGCTATGCAAAGGCATTTGACTGTGTGGATCATAACAAATTATGGATAACATTGCAAAGAATGGGAATTCCAGAACACTCAATTGTGCTCATGAGAAACCTGCACATGGACCAAGAGCCTGTTATTCTAACAGGACAAGGGATAAGTGCATGTTTAATATCAAGAAGGACATATGGCAATGTTGTATTCTTTCACCACACTTATTCAATCTTTATGCTAAGCCAATAATCTGAGAAACTGGACTATATGAAGAAGAACATGGCATCAGGATTGGAGCAAGACTCATTAACAATTTGAAATATGCAGATGATACAATTCTGCTTACTGAAAGATAAGAGGGCTTGAAATAATTATAGATGAACATCAAAGAATGCAGTCTTCACTATGGATTATACCTTAATATAAAGAAAACAAAAATTCTCACACCTGAACCATCAAGCAACAACATAATGGAGAAAAGATTAAAATCATCAGAGATTTCATTTGACTTGGAACCATAATCAAGAGTCAATAGAAGCAGCAGTCAAGACATCAGATGACATATTGCACTGGGCAAATATGCTACAAAAGATACTTTTAAAGTGTTGAAGAAAAAAAACTGTTAGCTTGAAGACTAAAGTGCCCCTAACCCAAACCATGGGATTTACAATTGCCTAATATGCATGTGAGGAACTCTGGTAGCATAGTGCTTAAGGGACTTGACTGCTAACCAGAAGGCTGCTGGTTCAAACTCACAAGTCACTCCTTAGAAGAAAGGTTAGGCAATCTACTTCCGTAGTGATACTGCCTCAGAAACCCAAGGAGGAGTTGCTCTGAGTCGGATCCAACTAGATGACGCATAATAACAACAACAACAATATGCATGTGAAAGCTGGTCAATGAACAAGGAAGATGAAAGAAGAATTGATGCCTTTGAATTGTGATGTTGGTAAGCATACCATGGACTGCCAGAAAAATGAACACATCTACTCTGGAAGAAGTACAGCCGTAAAGTTGCTTAGAAGAGAAAATTGCCAGACTTTATCTCACCTACTTTGGTCAGGTGAGCTAAAGGTCCTGCAGTAGTTAAGTTGGTGCCTGAAGTAGTTAAGCTGGTGTGTCAACTTGGCTGGGCCTAGTTGAGTGACTGGGCAGCTGGATGTAATATTCCCCATGATGAGACTGGTAATCAACTCCATGGTGGAAAATACTGGGAGCAGCTGAGTAGCTGCCCTAGGGATATGATCTGCTTCCTGTATATAAGGAGAGGCCTTGGGGAATGATCTCTCTCTTATGGCACGCTTGGACCCTGCATGTAGTCATGTCATTGTTCAGCGGCCTGTTATGCTCTGCTGACCTTGTGATTTTCAATGGACTTGAATTACTGGCCTGCCATGTGGTTTGGTAACATCGGGATTTTGTCATTTTATTTGTTGACCTTGGGCTTGTTAGTCTCAGAAGCCAGTAGCTGCCTGAATGAAGAAATGCCTCTAGCTTCAGTGGGCCCAGAGCAAGAGGCAGAGCTGAAGCCCAAGGTCTAGGGGATTTCACCCAGCCCCTAGAGCCTCGCACTTTGAACTTGGACTTCTAGCCTCCTAAACTGTAAAAGAATGAACTCTTGTTTGTTCAGGCCATCCAATTTGTGGTATATTCTTGTGAGAGCTGCACTAGGTAACCAAAACAATGCCAGTCCCTGATATTATGTCTGATAAAGTGCAGGATCAGAGAGAAAAAGAAAGATTTTCAACAAGATGGCATTACATAGTGAATGGAACCTGTGAGCTCAAGTATAGCAAGGTTTATGCTGATGGCTCAGAACCGGGCACTGTTTCATTCTTTTGTATATATGGTCCTTAATGAGTTGAAACCAATGGCACCTAATAACAACAACAACAGGAATTGAGAGATTACCCACTGAGATGTTTCAACAAATGGATGCAGCTCACTCCTTAATGCCAAGAAATTTGGAAGGCAGATACCTGGCTGATTGACTGGAAGAGATCCAAATTTGTTCCTGTTCCAAAGAAAGGTGATCCAACAGAATGTGGAAATTAGGGAACAATATCATTAATATCACATGTAGGTAAAATTTTCCTGAAGATAGTTCAAAATTGGTTATCACAATATATTGACAAGGAACTGTCAGACATTCACACTGGATTCAGAAGAGGCCATGTAAAGAGGGATATCATTCCTAATGTCATATGGATCTTGACTGAAAGCAAAGAATACCAGGGTTTTATTACCTGGGTTTTATTGACTGTGCAAAGGAATTCCACTGTGTGAATCATAATAAATTATGGATAACATTGCAAAGAATGGGAATTCCAGAACACTTGGTTGTGCTTATGAGAAACCTGTACACAGACCAACAGCCTGTTGTTTGAACAGAACAAGAGTATACTGAATGGTTTTACATCAGGAAAGGTGTGCATCAGGGTTGTATCCTTTCACCATACGTAGTCAATGTGTATACTGAGCAAATAATCCTAGAGGCACTATATGAAAAATAATGGAATCAGAATTGGGGGAAGACTCATTAGCAACCTGTGATATTCAGATGACACAACCATACTTATTGCAGGTGAAGGTGGCTTGAAGCACTTACTGATGAAGATCAAAGACTCCAGACTTCAGTATGGATTACATCTCTACATAAAGAAAAACAAAAACCCTCACAATTGGATCAATAAGCAGCATCACGATAAATGGAGAAAAGATATTGAAGTCAAAGACTTCATTTTACTGGGATCCACAATCACATCTCACAGAAGTAGTAGTCAAGAAATCAGATGATATTATTTGCACTAGGCAAATCTGCTGCCAGGGACTTCTTTATTTATTTATTTAAACTTTTTATTGTGATATTGTGATTTGGGTTAAATTTTACAAAACTGATTCCTTCTATATTCAACAATTTATACACATTTTGTTTTGTGACACTAATTTCATTCCCCACAGTGTAACAGCTCAACTCCCACTTCCTCCTTGTGGTTACCCTTTTTATTTGTCCTTTTTTTTTTTTCCTCTGCATTCCTGTCCACCTACATTTCTCCCTGTGCAAATGCTGTCATTCTGGTTTTCCATGGTTAATTATTCTAAACAGTATATCTCCCTGGTACAGGAGTTTAGCTTGTAGGGCCTCTCTATTGTTTGGCTGAAAATTAAATCATGGGAGTAAGTTTAATTCCAGGTCCAAAGGGTGACTTGAGGCCACAGTCTTGGGAGTTTCACCAATCTCTGTCAGATCAGAAAGACTAGTCTTTTTTTATGATTTTGAGTTTTGTTCCACCTTGTTCTCCCACTCTATTTGGGATCTCCAATTTTGATTCCTTTCCTAGTGGGAATCATTGGTAGCCTGGAACCATCTATTTTTTTGGTCTCAAGATCATATGAATTGAAGTTCTCATTGTTTATTAGTCCTTTGATTAACGGGTTCCATGCATCTTTGTTTTCTTCATTCTCCTTTACTCCAAGTGAAGGGACACCAATAGTGGCCTTTTAGAGGGCCACTCACAAACTCTTAAGATCCAGTTGCTACTCACCTAATTAACATGTAGAACAAAATTTTTGTGTCAATTGAGTTTGATGTCCCCCATGACCACAGTCCATAGTTCACAGGCCCGGAAACCCACTCCCTCAAGGCAATTATTTGTAACTAAGAAGATACCCTAACTGCCTTCTGTTATGTTTAAACTGCATAAGAACATTTTTATAGCACATAAAAATACATATGTAGAAATATGATCTGTCAAACCTATGTATGGTTGTGTGTATTCTCATTTGCCTATCCATACCTTATCTTCTTTGCTGCCTACCAATGTATAAGCTTGTAGATTAGTGTTTGCTATTACTGATAATGTAGTATTGTGTATGTAGTACTATTTGCTTTTATTGTCTGTACCTCTTATACACCTCTCTGTGTCTTCCTTTTACTTAGTGATATTGTCCTAGTCACACACTTTTGTTATATTGCTTTCCCTTCACCCATATCAAAACTGTCTCTTAATTATTCATCCATTGTCCCTACCTTTCTCTCCCATCCCTGGTAACCAACAAAGAAAATTTCCTTCTCTGTGTAAATTTGTCCTTGACTTTTTACAACAGACTCACTCACTATATGTCTTTCTGTGATGGATTTATTTCACTCAGCATAATTTCCTTCAAGTTCATCCACAGCATGAAGTGATTCACTGATTCTTCATTATTCCTTAATATTGCATGGTATTCTATTGCACCAAATAGAATACCGTAGTTTGTATATACCTTTGTTTGGGTCGCCATTTATTTGTCTATGTTCACTTAGGCTGCTTCCATCAATGGCAGATTTCATTGCCAGGAATCTCTATAAAGTGTTAAAGAGCAAAAAATGTCATTTTGAAGACTAAGGGTGCTTAATACAAGGCATGCGGGAGCTCTGGTAGCATAGTGGCTGAGACACTTGCCTGCTAACCAGACGCTGGCGGTTCAAACCCACCAGCCACTCCTCGGAAGGAAGGTTGGGCAATCCTACTTCCGTAGTGATACTGCCTTGGAAACCCAAGGAGGGGT
>NW_006922176.1:1650065-1655028 GCF_000298275.1 Orycteropus afer afer
AGTCTTTCTTTATCTTTGGTTTCTTTAAGTTTGATATTTATATATCTTGGTGATTTTCTTTTGAGGTATATCCAGTATGGGTTTAGTTGAGCTTCCTGGATGAGTATCTTTTCATCTTCTATGAAATTAGGAAACTTTCTGCTGGCAAGTCTTCAACTATTTTCTAGTTTATTTCTTTTCTCTTTCCCACCTATTGATCTGAAATTCCAATCCAATCACACATAAACTTTTCCTTTTGGTAGTGTCTCACATAATGCTTAGCATTTATTCATTTTTTTCTTCCTTTTTTCTGATTTTTCCTCATACAAATTGGTGTCAATGGATTTGTATTCTAATTCACTGATCTACTCTTCAATTCATTCAATTCTATTCTTTTGTCCTTCCAGTGTGGTATCTATCTTCCTAATTTTAGTGTTGATCTTCTGCATTTCTAACTGCTATTTCTATATGGTCTTTAATTGTCTTTTTTTATTTTTTATTGAATTCTTGCAGTGTATTATCTGTGTTTTCTTGTTTGTTGTCTTCTTGAACTCTTGGAAGTACACACTCACACACATATATTCATGTGTGTGTGTGTGTGTGTAGAGATAGAGCTCTGGTGGTGTTGTGCCTATGGCATTTGACTGCTAACAAGAAGGTTGGTGGTTCGAGCCCACCAGCAACTTCATGGAAGGAAGATTGGACAGTCTACTTCCTTAATGAGTTACTGCCTCAGAAACCCAAAGGGAGTCTCTATGAGTCAGAATAGACTCAATGGCAGTGAGTTTAGTTATATACATATAATCTCCTCAGGGAGTTTTGCTGGTTGATTGGTTTTTATTTTGGTCATTTATTGTGCCATCTTATTTCTTTGTTTGATTTGAAATTTCTGTTGTCTCTGAGATATTTTGAAATTGTTGTATTTATTTGCTGATTGTTGGTTGAATTTTTGCTTTGCTTTGTTTGTTTGTAAATATCTGGGCAGGGACAGTGGGTGGGCTTTGGTTCCTCATTTGTTAATATTGCCACAGTTCCCACCTGTCACCATGTAGGTGGAATATAGAGTGATAATGTGAGATGAATGTCTGTTTGCTGGTTGGGAAAAGCACCTGCAGGCAGAATAAGCAGGTATGTTATAGTTCTTGTCCATTAGTTGGAGCAGTAAGTTGTCAGTGTAGCAGGTTTGACTAACTAGAGAATAAATAATGTTCACCTTCTATTGTATAGGGCAGATAAAAACAAGGAATAGGGAAAAAAAGATGGGTAAAAATAAAAGAATAAGTAGAGAAAGATGGAACAATTATCATGCTGTGTGAGTGGCTGCTGGCAAAAGATGACTGCCTTAGCAAATTGGGCAGGTGGATGCGGGAGGAATCTTCACAATTACTCACCAGGATTGTGGGGTAGGAAAATCAGAATAAAGCAACTCTCTGGTCTCATTTAACTGCTGTGGGCCCAGTGCACTTCTGGGTGAGTGGCACCAATTATCTACTTCCTGCTTTGACTCAATCAAGTGGGGAGCTTATTTGTATATTTTCTGTAGCAATACTGAGATGCTAGTTATGCAGAAGAACTAGCCTGCATATGATGTCATTGAACTAATATGTTCCATTTGCCACCCAATCTTAAAAACAAAATATCACTTGGCAGTACTGGAAAAGGCCTCAGAGAGCTATAGGAGATAATGAAAATTATCATTCTGAGTGTACTAAAAAAATTATGCTGAGATGGTCCATCCCTACTGAAGGTCATATATATGTCTTAAAAGCAGTTTTAAAATTGGTTTCAGTATGAATATATTTTTGGTAAAACATAAACATGGAAAATATTCTTTAATAGCAACATGTAAATTTTACTCTATTACTAAAAAGACATTATTTTTTAGAATTACTTAGCAGCTTGAACCAATGAAAATTTATAAATGGAACCATTATGTTCTGCCCCATTGTCTATGTTTTCAAAATAATTAACTATATTTTTCCACTGTGCAAACTACACCAGGGAGAATAAGAAGCATTTTGGAGAGTTCTTTTAAAACTTTCAAGCCAATTGGATATTATATAGGAAATTAGTACTCATTATATTAAATGATACACTTGAGATTTGGAGAGATCAACATAGCTTTCAGAAACTCTAACTTCTTGCAAAATTATGGCTTGATAATTATCATGTTAGGTGCAATATATACTCTTAGATATTTTAAAATAAGAATCTAACTTAGTGATATGAAAATGAAAACATATTTAGATTCAGCTATCTGGTTTTGGAAAGGAGATATATATTTATATAAATAAATGAAATGTATGTAGCACTCTTTTTCACAATGATGGATATTTCTGCATACCGTCTAAGAAAACTGAGACTCATTCCTGTTTGGATGACTATACATGTTTAATTGAGAGATAGAATACATTTTCATTTGCATGAAAACTGCTGGTTCCATCAGAACTCCAATTCTGCATTTATTACATAGGCTAAAAAGTAACTGATTATTCACACTCCCACAAAATTATAGATATTTTATACTATTCTTTGAAGTCATGACTAGAATAATATGAGTTGAATTTATTATGATTTTAAACCTTATAAAAACTTTAATGCAGATTTTATCATTTCTATTTGTTTTATTTGATTATGGAAGAAACAGTGTCTCAAATATTCAATATAGTAGGCTCCTTAATAGTCAGAAGTTCCTTCTGGACATATGCAAACTCCTTTATAATGTTACTTTGATGCTTCATTCATCAAAAAGTGGAGATAATTTCTGTATATTTTGACTCTGAGCTTCACCATGGAACTTGCCTTGTGCACATGCAACACAGACTCTGTTACACTGACAGTTTTTCTATGTGAAGAAGCACAGGCTAGACTACTGGAGAATGACAAAATATGGAGCAAATATGAACCATTGATGAAGTCCATTGAAGATCTTGGATTATGCAATTTATTAATGCACTTGACTCTGAACCAAAAGTTTGGAGCTTTGAATACACCTAGAGGTGACTCAGAAGAAAGCCCTTATTATCCAGTTCTGAAAAATCAATCAATAAAAACCTTGTGGAGCACAGTTCTACTATGACACACATGAAGTTTCTATTAGTCAGAGTCAACCTGATGGTTAACTGGTATCGTATAGTATGAATGAAGTTTGCTAACATATTTGAGATATCAGAAAACGTAAAGCAGAGACAAGCCATTCCAATTGAGTTTCCCTACATCAACCAGCCATGCATGATGCAGATCTGTGAATGAGAAAATTATAATTCATCTGTTGTTGTTGTTGTTATGTGCCATCGAGTTGGACTCGACCACTTGTTGGGTTTCCAAGGCAGTATTACTATGAAAGTAGATTGTTCAACCTTCCTTCAGAGGAGTGGCTGGTGGGTTTGAACTGCCAGCCTTCTGGTTAGCAGTCAAGTACCTTAGGCACTATGCTACCAGAGCTCCTTATAATTCATCTAGTCATAGATTATCCATGTCTAGCTGTGCTGCCCTATGAATGCAGAGATCAGCCAAACCAATTCATATGAGTCATGGAACCATAAACAGATAAATTTGTTTTCACTTTAAAGCAGTATTTTTTTTTTTTTTTTTGTTAAAAGCAAGAGAACTCTCACTGCCTTCAAGTCTGAATTCTTTATAATAATTATTCTGTTATTGGAATTCAGTACTAAAAACATCCTATATGTATTATCCTTGTTATTGTTATAATTTTCCACCTGACACTAAGCTTTCATAATAGAAAATGAAAATTCAGCTCACTTTTGTCATGTACCAGTATTTTTCCAGTATCCTGATGTGTCTAATACAGTTATATGGTGATATTCATAAGATCATTATGAATATGTAAATGATTTTCACAGCTGAACCAAATTTTTTAAAAAATTGAATGTTTTCTCTTTTCGTAGATAATATATAAGTTCCACTTTCTTGGAATTGAAAATTGTCATATTTGATTTAATTGTTTAGATTTATATGTACTTTTCATTATCTCATCCTCAAGTTCTTCATATTGTCTATTACCTTGATATATGAAGTCAACAACAAATTTATTTTGAAAATTAAGTCTCCTAGTGCTCCAGTCTTGATTATTTTACCTATATGCCTTGTGTACAACTGTTATCATAATATTTTCATTTTATAACACACTGAATCAACTGTTAACTTTTGTCTTCTCTTAGCTCTTCTCATTCTTGCATTCAATCTTCTTCCTTGTTTTCAATCTTGTTTAGCAGTACACATCTTCCAGTATTTTTCTGAGAGGGAAATAATAAGAATAAAAAAGCAAAAAGCATGTTAAAAAACATTTTCATTCTTCCTTTAAGTAGATTCAGACTTTCATCTAATATAATTCTATAGCTTAGAAGTGGTTTTATTGAATTAAAAATGTTTATCAAAAGGTGTTTTAAGCTTCCATTGTTTCTGTAAAGAAGTCTAATGCCCTACTGTTTTTTATTCTTTAATATGATATCTGCTGCCATTCTCCCTCAAAGTTTATGGAATCACCTTTTTATTATTATTATTATAAATTCAAGTGAAGGCATTTGACTGCTAACCAGAAGGCTGGAGGTTAAAACCCAGCAACCACTCCTCAGAAAGAAGGTTGGGAAATCTATTTCCATAGTGATACTGCCTCAGAAACCCAAGGAGGGGACACTATGAGTCGGATCCAACTTGGCGGCAGTGAGTTTTGTTTTTGATCAAGGGATGTATTTTGAATTATTTGTGAATTCCCTTTCCATTTATTATTATTATTATTATTTATGTTTTTTTTCCTACTCTTATGGAATTTAATTCAGTTATTGTGTCTCTTAAATTGTTCCTGTGATTATGTTGTCTTTTCTTCTCATTTTATATTTATTTATTTCTCAACTTCCTGGGGAAAATGTCTCATTTTCATTCTCCAACACTACAATAATAAAATAATAATGTTTTAATTAGTAAGAGCTCTTTTTGAGGAATGTGTGTTTCATTTATTTATTTT
>NW_006922176.1:1655128-1655630 GCF_000298275.1 Orycteropus afer afer
ACCATTCCCTGGAGAAGGGTATCATCTTGGAAAAGTAGAGGGTCAGCAAAGAAGGGGAAGACCCTGTAAGAGATGGATTGACACAGTTGCCATGATGATGAGCTCAAGCATAGCAAGGATTGTGAGGATGGCTCAGGACAAGGTAATGGTTGATTCTCTTGTACATAGGGTCACTATTAGTTGGAATTGACTCGAGAGCACCCAACAAAAACAACAAAATTTTCCCCTACTTTTTATTTGAAGATCTATATAGTTTTAGGTTTTACATTTAGGTCTGCGATCTATCTTGAGTTACTTTTTGTTTATGATGTGAGATACGGATTTTTTTTTTTTTTCATCTTTCCACAAATGAATATGCAGTTTTGCCTGGACCATTGGTTAAAGAAATTATCTCTTTCCCATTTCAATGATTTCACCCTTGTTGAAGATTAGCTGACTGTAAGTGGATCGTTCTGTTGTTGTTGTTGTTAGGTGCCATCAAATCATTTCTGACTCATAGCAA
>NW_006922176.1:1656676-1659870 GCF_000298275.1 Orycteropus afer afer
GTTGGGGCTGTAGGCTTGGGACCATGGTCATGGGGGACATCCAGCTCAAATGGCATAAGATACTACACAAAAACACTGTTCTATATCCTACTTTGGTGAGTAGAAACTGAGGTCTTAAAAGCTTGTAAGCAACCATCTGGATGCAACAATGGGTTTCTACTCATCCAGAGCAGAGAAGAATGAAGAAAACTAAAGACATGTTGAAATAATTACTCCAAGAGACTAGTAGATCATAAGATCCTTAGCCTATATGACCATGAGACCAGAATAACTAGATGGTGCCCCATTACCACTATCAACTACTTGGGTAGGGATCAATGAAGGAGATCCTGCAGAGTAGGAGAACAATATTGAACAAAATTCAAAATCATAAAAAGATCAGTTTTACTGGTTTGATAGAGGCTGGTGAAACTTCCAATACTATGGACCCTAGTCATCTTTTAGACTTGGAAGTGAGTTCACTCACTCCCATGGTTACAGCCAAACAATGGAGAGGTATATATGGTGAATATTTACACCAGATGGGTGTCCTCCTTAGAACAACCAACCATGGGAGATCAGAAGGGCAGTATTTGCACAGGGATATAGCTCAGAGGGCAGGAACAAATAGGAAAGAACAGCCACAGTGAAAAGGTCTTCCACAGGGTGGGAGTGGGAAGAGAGTTGTTACATTATGGAGGTTGTAGTCAATGTCATGAAACAAATTGTATATGAACTGTTATACAGAAAATGAATTTGTTCTGCAAACTTTCATCCAAATCACAATTAAAAACATATTTTTTAAAATTTCTTTGAGAATAAATGGATATGATTGTGAATTTCTCTTAGCTATGTAGTGTCTTTTTCCTTTATGTTTCCTTTGTGTGTTCATTTTGTCTTTATATTTAATGATAAAGCCTTTCCTCACATTTTTGGTCATCTGTGGCTGTTGGCTAATATTTATGATTGTGATACTAAAGATCTTCTTAAAAGCAATGATGGCATGGGCAGAGCTCATCTATTGGGAGTCTATTTAGTTGCTTATCTTGTTCTGTCTCTCATTGATATAATTCCAATGTCATTATATTTAGGTCTTTTTCAAGGAATGTCATACTTCCCAGAGGAATTTATTTCCATTCTCCCACTTTGAGGATAAGACCTTGACTTCTGGCATTTTGTTCATCAAGGGAGGAGAAATAAGGCTAGTGGGGAAGAAAGAATACTCAACATTTAATCTGTATACACCCATGTAAGTCTCTTGTTTCAATATTGTGCTCATATTGCTAACTATGCCTGGTGTATACCAATCCACTGACATGCTCTACAAAAAAAAAATAATTCTTCATTATTCTACTGGGAGATGTAGAGTGATTTGGGAACAGGACCTTGGCTTCTTGAGTGAGCGTGAGAATCTTGAACTCAAACAGCTTTAAAACAAATTTTCAAATATTTTACCTTTACCTTTACTCCAATTCTCATAGCCACACAGGACTACACATTCTTGAATACTTTTGGGATTTCTTTTTTTTTTTTTTTTCAGAGTCCCTGGGTGGTACAAATGATTATCACTCTTGGCTACTTAACCAAAAGTGTTGAGGTTCAAATTACCCTGAGAAGCCTTGGAAGAAAAGCATGATTTCCAAAAAAATCAGCCATTTAAAATACAGTGGAGCACATGTTGTCTCCATGAGTTGACATTGACCCAACAGCAACTCGTTGGCTTGATTTTTCTTATTACAACCATTTTTATTTTCTGAGAAGTAATTTACTACTTATCTATTTATATTCCAGTTTTCAAAATACTGTTGCTTTGTTTTCTTTCTCTCTGTTCTTGTGTGTTTAATTCTTCCTTTAAAAAAAAAATCCTTTATCTTACTGCACTAGTGAAGTTTTGATAGGAAGAGAAGTAGATCTGTGTATTAAATCTATTATCTTTACCTGTAAATTATTCCTGCTTATTTTTCCATTTTCATTCTTATCTCAACCCTTTTTGTTAATTCCACTACTTCTATACCTTTCTGATCATTTGATCAATGATAACTTCTATTACATCTCACCCTTGGCCAACTAGGACACAGTGTGTCTTAATTATCTAATGAGGCTATAAATTAATTCTCTTACAGTTTAGGAGGTTGGATGTTCAAATTCAGGGTGTTAGGTTGGGGAGAAAGGCATTCTTTGTCTAGTGGCTCTGGAAGAAGATCCTTTCCTCTTTTCAAAATCTTTTAGCCATGCATCCCTTGGAGATCTCCTTGTATCTTGTCTTCAATCTTCCCCTGGATCTATGATGTTCTCACTGCAGGACTTCAGATCTAAAGATATGTTCCACTCATTCATCACCTTTTATCCTGCAAGAGACAAAAAATGAGAGAAGTGAGGAGAAAAAGAGAGAGTTGACACATATTTAGAGAGGACACAATTCAATCCAGGAAAACATGCTTAGTTTTTCTTATCTACTCTTTAAAATTCAGATTAAAATTTACTATGTAAAAACAAAACAAACAAACAGAAACCACATCTTTGGCCCACAACTCAAACTAAACCTAATCTTCCTAATATGGAATTCATAGGTACCTTGCTTTTTTCCCATAAAACATTTTACCCATTATTTTGTCAATTATTATTACTACTCACTATCATTCAATAATATATAGAGTGTAGGAGAATAAGGTTCCATATTTGTGTTGCTTAAAGTTCAATTCCCAATGCTTGTATTCAGTAAATAGTAATTGAATGAGTGGATTTAAGAATTACATTGACATCTATTTCTTAAGCCTACTTTTAAGTATTTAGTTCAATATCAGCATAGTCTGCAACTCCCCACCTCCACTGGCTCAGAGAGGACAGAGAGGAGAGTGAAGATTTTCCTTTTCTTAGCTCAATCACCACAATTCTGAGGTTCTTCAAAAGCAGCAGTGCTGAAATTGTCTAAACAAGAAATAGTGGATTTAAAGACACATGCTTAATTATGCACCACTAATATTCCCCACAGTAATTGAGAGAAACAACAAATATCCAGATGATCTCTCTTCCTATTCCAAGTTAATTTTTAATATAGAATTTTTTTCTTCATAAATTAATTACTTTAATTGCATCTAAAATCCCTATCAAATTGTTACCCAACCCTTCCTTATTAGTGGAGCTAACCAGAAAAGGTGTGTCTCTGTGTTTACTATATAAATAATTTGTAACAGAGCTCCTTTTCACAGGGTAAC
>NW_006922177.1:0-487 GCF_000298275.1 Orycteropus afer afer
AACCCTCCCCAGGACACCATAACAATCAGAAAAGAGGCTAATCGCCCCACCATCAACACCCAAAGCTGATATTCTTAATAAACTATTTTCTGTTTAATAGTAATATTTCATATTTTATGTGCTTCGTACATTCTGCGCACCTCCCCATACAAAAGTACTACATATGTATAATCGTGCATACCACATTCATATGTATAATTGTACATTACATTATCTGTCCCATGCTTATAAGCAAGTACATAACATCCATGTTATATAGACCCAATACCAAAATTCCACATAATATTATTGACACCTCGCGTATCATATCCCAGCTAGTTCCACCAAAGTACATAGCACATTAAACCCTTAATCGTACATAGCACATCTCTGGGAAAGTCCTCGTCACCATGCATATCACCACCTATATCTTTCCTTAATCAGCAAGCTTCGAGAAACCAGCAACCTGCTTGGGGAATGTCCCTCTTCTCGCTCCGGGCCCATCAAT
>NW_006922177.1:2371-9072 GCF_000298275.1 Orycteropus afer afer
TTTTGTTTCATACATTGACTGCAATCACCATGATGTAACTGCTCTCTTCCCACTTCCTCCTTGTAGTCACCTCTTCCCTGTGTCCTTTTTTCCCATGCATTCCTGCCCCTGATTTATCTCTCTGTGCAAATACTGCCTTTCTTCTAAGGAGTATATCTTCAAAAGTATAGGAGATAGAAATTTTACTGAGGAGCTATAGCAATTAGTACCGTAAGGGAAAGATGAAAGATAAATTTATAGTGAAAAACAGCAAAGATTAACCCTTCTACCTTTAGCATAATGAATTAACTAGAACAAACTTGGCAAAACGAATTACAGTCAACTTTCCCGAAACCAGACGAGCTACTTAAAGTCAATCTCCCCAAGGATCAACTCATCTATGTAGCAAAATAGTGAGAAGAACTTTAAGTAGAGGTGAAAAGCCAACCGAGCCTGGTGATAGCTGGTTATCCAAAACAGAATCTTAGTTCGACCTAAAACTTACTACAAGAATTATAACTAATCACTCTACGTAAATTTTAGATATAATCAAAAGAGGTACAGCTCTTTTGACACAGGATTCAACCTTAATTAGAGAGTAAGAATTAACCTTTACCATAGTAGGCCTAAAAGCAGCCATCAATTAAGAAAGCGTTAAAGCTCAACATCAAGTCATACTAAATCCCACACAAACACAAACCAACTCCTAAAAAACTATTGGATCACTCTATAAATATATAGAAGAGATAATGTTAATATAAGTAACAAGAATACATTCTCCATGCACAAACTTATATCAGATCGGATATACCACTGATAGTTAACAACTATATAAATAAAAATACTACTAAACCACTTACAAATCTTACTGTTAACCCAACACAGGAGTGCACCTCAGGAAAGATTAAAAAAAGCAAAAGGAACTCGGCAAACTTGAATCCCGCCTGTTTACCAAAAACATCACCTCTAGCATGACTAGTATTAGAGGCACTGCCTGCCCAGTGACACACGTTAAACGGCCGCGGTACTCTGACCGTGCAAAGGTAGCATAATCATTTGTTCTCTAAATAAGGACTTGTATGAATGGCCACACGAGGATACAACTGTCTCTTGCTTTTTATCAGTGAAATTGACCTTCCCGTGAAGAGGCGGGAATACCACTATAAGACGAGAAGACCCTATGGAGCTTAAATTGATTAGTTCAACAACTCCCAATTACCCTACGCTAATAGCAATACCTCTAGTTTTATGAATTAACAATTTAGGTTGGGGTGACCTCGGAGTACAAAAAACCCTCCGAATGATATTATGTTAAGACTCAACCAGTCTAAACTTCTACATCACCAATTGATCCATCTGCTTGATCAACGGAACAAGTTACCCTAGGGATAACAGCGCAATCCTATTCCCTATCGACAATAGGGTTTACGACCTCGATGTTGGATCAGGACATCCTAATGGTGTAGCAGCTATTAAAGGTTCGTTTGTTCAACGATTAAAGTCCTACGTGATCTGAGTTCAGACCGGAGCAATCCAGGTTGGTTTCTATCTATACCTAATTTCTCCCAGTACGAAAGGAAAAGAAAAATAGAGCCTACTCCTGCAAGAGCGCTCTTAAATTTAATAGATGAATTTATATAAACCTAGAAATTAATACAATAATGATCCTAGAACAGGATATGTTAAGGTGGCAGAGCCCGGTAATGATCTGATGATCGATTTTGCTGTGTCCCAAAGATTTTGGTATGTTGTGTTTTCATTCTCATTTGAATCAAGGGAGTTTTTAATTTCATTTTTTATTTCTTCTCTTACCAGGTCGTTTTTTTTATTTTTTTCTTCAGTTTTTGTTGTGATTTGGCTGAAAGTTTACAGAGCAAATTCATTTTCCACACAGCATTTCATACACATTTTGTTTCATACATTGACTGCAATCACCATGATGTAACTGCTCTCTTCCCACTTCCTCCTTGTAGTCACCTTTTCCCTGTGTCCTTTTTTCCCATGCATTCCTGCCCCTGATTTATCTCTCTGTGCAAATACTGCCTTTCTGTTCTCTGAAGAGTGATCCTTCTAAGGAGTATATCTACCTGGTGTAAATTTTCACCCTCTTTGCCTTTCTATTGTTTTGCTGGAAGCCATGGGAGTGAGTTCAATTCCAGTTCTGGAGGGCAACTAGTGACCATAGTCTCAGGGGTCTTCCCAGCCTGTATCAGACTGTTGTTGTTAGGTGACATTGAGTTGTCTTTGACTCATAGCAACCCTATGCACAGCTGAATGAAACACTGCTTGGTCCTGCATCACCTCCATGATCCCTGCTATACTTGAGCCCATTGCCACAGCCACTGTGTCAATCCATCTCATTGAGGGCTTTCCCCTCTTTCGTCGACACTCCACCTTACCAAGCATGACATCCTTCTCCAGGGAGTGGTCTCTTCTGACAACATGACCAAAGTAGGTGAGATGAATTCTGGCCATTCTCGCTTCCAAGGAGCATTCTGGCTGCACTTCTTCCAGGATAGATTTGTTAGTTCTTTCAGCAGTCCATGGTACTTTCAGCATTCTTCATCAGCACCACAACTAAAAAGCATCAATTCTTCTATGGTCTTCCTTATTCATTGTCCAGCTCTCACATATATATGAGGCGATTGAAAATATCACGGCTTGTGTCAGGTGCATCTTAGTCCTCAAGGAGGCATCTTTGCTCCTCAGCACTTGAAAGAGGTCTGTTGCAGCCAACTTGCCCAGTACTATACATTGTCTGATGTCCTGACTACTCCTTCCACTGGTGTCAATTATTGAACCAAGCAAAGTCAAGTCTTTGACAACTTCAATCTTTTCTCCATTTATCACGATGCTGCTTTTAGGTCCAGTTTTGAGGATTTTTGTTTTCTTTACATTGGGATGTAATCCATACTTCAGGCTGTATTGTTCAATCTTCATCAGTAAGTGCCTCAAGTCATCCTCATTTTCAGCAAGCAAAGTTGTGTCATCAGCTTATCACAGGTTGTTAATTATTCTTCCTCCAATCCTGATGCCAAGTTCTTCTTCATATAGTCCAGCTTCTCAGATTATTTGCTCAGCATATAGACTGAATAAATAAGATGAAAGGATACAACCCTGACACACTCCCTTCTTGATTTTAAACCATGCATTGTCCCCTTGTTCTGTTCAAACAGCAGCCTCCTTGTGCATGTACAGGTTCCTCATGAGTACAATTAAGTGTTCTGGAATTCCCATTCTTCTCAATGGTACCCAAAATTTATTATGATCTGCACAATCAAATACTTTTTCATAGTCAACAAAACACAAATATCTTTCTGGTATTCTTTGCTTTGAACCAAGATCCATCTGACATCCACAATGATATTCCTTGTTCCATGTCCTCTTCTGAATCCGGCTTGCACTTCTGGAAGTTCTCTATCAGTATACTGCTGCAACTGTTTCTGAATTATCTTCAGTAAGATTTCACTTGTATGTGATATCAGTGATATTGTTTGATAATTTCCACATTCTGTGGGCTCACTTTTCTTTGAAATGGGTACAAATATGGATCTCTTCCAGTCAGTTGGTCAGGTAGCTCTCTTCCAAATCTCTTGGTGTAACAAAATGAATGCCTTCAGTGGGGCATCCATTTGTTGAAACATCTCAATGGGTATTGTGTCATTTCTTGGAGCTTTGTTCTTTGGCAATTCCTTCAGTGCAGCTTCAGCTTCTTCCTTCAATATCATTGCTTCTTCATCATATGCCACCTTCTAAAGTGGATGAAGATTGACCAGTTCTTTTTGGTACAGTGACTCTGTGTATTCCTTCCATCTTCTTTTGATGCTTCCTGCATCATTCAATATTTTGCCCATAGAATCTTTCAATATTGCAACTCAAGGCTTAATTTTTTTCCTCAGTTCTTTCAGCTTAAGAAATGCTAAGCGTGTTCTTTCCTTTTGAGTCCTGCCTTGCTGGAGAGTATAATTAAAATCACCACCCTTAGCTTCCTTGAGGGTATACCTATGAATCTCCTGGGAAGGTTTTCCCTCCTCTCGTTCTGGTTCTGTGTTTTGGCTCTTCCTCATTTCATCCTTGGATATGGGACAGCAGCTCTCATCTGATCTGCTGGTCAAGGTTCATCAAACCCCGAGAATTCGAAGGATCCTCCAGACCCACTCATGGACCTGGGACTCGCCAGCCTGCCAGCCTCCACTACTACTACATGAGATGATCCCTTGGGTGTCTGTGAGTTCTGTGAGGTGTTACAGCGAAATACAAAACCTTAAGACAGGGGAAATTACTGGGAGGAAGTGGAGGAGTTAATGTCTGAAATGATGGAGTGGCTCCGTAGTTTGGACATTTGGGACATCTTTAACCTCTGCCTCATGGGGACCGGCTTTGTGCTGATCTTTCTGAGAGAAATTGTTCAAGCAGACTTCCAATACAATGTTAAATAGAAATGGTCATAGATGGCATCCTTACATTGTTCCCATTCACAAGAGGAATGCTTTTGAGACTTTCTCTGTTAACAGTAATGTTGGCTGTTGGCTTTGTGTATATGCCTTTACTATGTTGAGGATTTTCCCTTCTATCCTTCTTTTGATGAGCATTCTGAACAGGAACAAGTGTTGTACTTTATCCAATGTCTTTTCTGCTTCAATTGATGTGATCATATTTTCTTTTGTTTATGTGGTGGATTAAATTGATTGATTTTCTGATGCTGAACCCTCCTTGCATACCTGGTATGAATCCCACTTGTTCATTACATATTATTATTATTATTTAATTAAAAAAAATGTGCTTTAGATGCAAGTTGACAGAGCAGAGTTTATTTTACATTCAACATTTCATGTACATGTAGTTTCACTCCCCATTTACCATCCCCAACCCTAACCCAGTCTCCTCCCCACCCTGCCCAGTAACCCCCACCCCCATGCCCCTCACAGTTATGCACTCCTGTGTGTCCTGCATTTCCTCCATGCAAATGTTGCCCCTCTGGTGTCCTGTGGTCCATTGCTCCAAGGGATGCATCTCCATAGAGTATGTGGGTGTGTCACCCTGGGTTGAGTGGTCTGCATGTCCCTCTTGTTTACTATTGGGCTGAGAGCCAGCCCCTGGGAATGAGTTTTATTCCAGGCCCAAAATGTATCCCAGGGACATAGTATTGGGGGTCTCACAAGAGTCCATCTGACCAGTAATTCTGTGATTATTGTGTTTTTGGATTTTGTCCCACATTTTTCTCCCACTCTATCCAAGATCTCCAGTCTTGATCCTTTCCTGAGTGGTTGCCATCGGTAGCCAGGCACCATCTAGTTCTTCTGGTCTCGAGGTCTTAGGATTGATTGCTTTCAGATCACTTGGTTTTTGGCATTCTTCTTTGCTTCTGATGATAGGAGACCACTAGCTGCATCTTAGATGGCTGCTTGAAAGCTTTCAAGACCCCAGTCGTTACTCACCAACATAAGTTGAGGAACAAGGTTTTTAGTATTTTGTTGTGCCAATTGAGTACTATGTTCCTGAGTCAGTAGTTCTGTTGGATCTCTCTTAGGGATTATTCTATGTCTGTCTTCTATTGTTTCTGTAAGGATTGTGGGCATTTTGTATCACTAGTATCTGTGCAAGATTAGCCTCAGCTCAATCTATCCTTGGTCTAGATATAATCCTTTTCACTGAACCCCCATCTTTTTTTTCTCTATTGTTTTTTGTTTCATTTATTTCTGCTCTGCTCTTTATTATTTCCTTACTTCTAGATACTGTAGGATTCTTTTGTTGTTCTTTTTCTAATTGTTGGAGTTGTTGGGTTAGAGTGTTGATTTTGTGTCTTTTCTCTTTTTTGACTGACCTCTGAGTACTGCTTTTGCTGTGTCCCATAGGTTTTGGTATGATGTATCTTCATTCTCATTTGTTTCTAGGAATTTTTTTATTTCACTTTTTATTTCTTCTACTACCCAGTAGTTTTTGAGCAGTTTTTGTTCAACTTCCATGTTTGATGTTTTTTCCTTGATTTTCCTATTATTAATTTCTACTTTTATAGCATTGTGATCTGAGAAGATGCTTTGTAGTATTTCAATGTTTTTGAATTTATTGAGGCCTGCTTTATGTCCTAACATATGATCTATTCTGGAGAAGGATCCATGTGCACTGGAGAAGAATGTGAATTGTGATTTTGTTGGGTGGAATGCTTGGTATATATCTTTGAGTTTGAGTAGGTTGATTGTGTTGTTGAGTTCTGTATCTTCATTGAGTTTTTTCTAGTCGATCTGTCCCTCTTGAAATTGGTGTGTTAATGTCTCCTACTACTATTGTAGACTTGACTATTGTCTCTTTTAATTCAATTAACATATGCTTCATGTATTTTGGAGCACTTTCATTGGGTGCACAGATATTTATTATGGTAATGTCTTCTTTGTCAATTGATCCTTTCAGCATCATGTAGTGTCCTTCTTTGTCTCGTATGCTGTTTTTCACCTTAAAGTCTATTTTATCAGAAATCAATATTGCAATTCCTGATCTTTTTTGGTTACCATTGGCTTGGTGTATTTTTTTCTACTCCTTAACTCTTAATTTGTTTTTATCTTTATGTCTAAGGTGAGTCTCTTGTAGACAGCATATTGATGGGTCTTCTTTTCTTATCCAGTCTGCCACTCTCTTTCTCTTGATTGGTGCATTTAGTCCATTCACATTGAATGTAATTAGTGATAGGTATGAATTGATTGCTGTAATTCTATTGTAGTTTTTTT
>NW_006922177.1:9762-17660 GCF_000298275.1 Orycteropus afer afer
TCCCATTGCCTTCTTGCCTGCATGGTTTCTTCTGAGTAATCAGAGCTCAGTCTAACTGTTTGATTATTATAAATAATATTTCTTTTATCCTGGGCTGCTTGCAGGATTCTTTCTTTGTCTTTGGTTTTGGAAAGTTTATATATGATATACCTTGGTGTTTTTCTCTTGGGATCTATCCTGTATGGGGTTCTTTGATCTTCCTGGACAAATATCTTTTCTTCCTTCATGATATGGGGGAAGTTTTCTGTTAGTAGGTCTTCCTCAATTTTCTCATTTTTTTTTTTTTTTTTTCTTTTTCGCCTCTTCTTGTTCTGGAATTCCAATGAGACGTATGTTGTTTCTTTTTATGTTGTCCCATATAAC
Source organism: Orycteropus afer afer (assembly GCF_000298275.1). Lineage (NCBI taxonomy): Eukaryota > Metazoa > Chordata > Mammalia > Tubulidentata > Orycteropodidae > Orycteropus > Orycteropus afer. Next base: position 10,126 of record NW_006922177.1, read on the forward strand.
TCTTAGGTTTTTTTCATTTCTCTTAAATTTTTGTTCTGATTTTTCTTCATACAGGCTGGTTTCCAGGGATTTGTCTTCTGGTTGGGAAATGGATTCTTCAGCCAGTTCTAGCCTATTCTTTTGTGCTTCCAATGTATTGTGCAATACTGTAATTTTGGTATGCATCTTCTGGATTTCTAACTGCTGTTTTTGTATGAGTTCTGATTGTGTATTAATCTTGTTATTTTGTTCTTGAATGGTTTTCCTGACTTCTTCCAGGGTGCTGTCTTTGTTCTCTTTGCTTCTATTTGTGGTTCCCTTAAGTTCTTGTAGAGTTCTATAAAAATACCTTCTAAATTCCTTCTCAGATAATTCTAATGCCTCTTCTTCCTCCATGTTTAATAAGACATTTGTTTGGGATTTCATTTCTATTGCCTTATCCTGTTTTGTTTGTTTGATTTGAGGCTTCCTATATGAGTTGGGGATGACTCGACGGCACATAACAACAACAACAACATTGTTTCCTAGACATTTTGAAGCTGCCTTTAACTGTTAGTTATATATTATTTTCTTTTGTCTTGGTTTTATGATTTTTTGTCTTGGTTTTATGATTTAATATTTTGAAAACATGGAGCTGGTGGTTTTTTTTTTTGGTTATTAATTCAGGTGTGCTGGGTTGCTCTGTGGTTTTCTTTGTGATGATGGACTCATTGTATGGAATGTAGCTGCAGGTCTCTGTTTGTCATAAAGGGAGTTTTGGATTCGAACTGGGAGGTGTTATGGTGGCTTAATGTGGTTTTTCTATTGGATGAGGCAAGGGAGAGGTGGAAAAAGCAGGAAGGAAAGAGAGAGAGAGAGAGAGAGAGAGAGAGAGAGAGAGAGAGAACTATAAGGTGCCAGGAGCCATTTCTAGGGTTTTGAGCAGGCTGCCATTGACAACATTTTACTGTTACTCACAGACCCACAGCCCAAGTTCAGCAAAGACTCCAATTGTTAGTGGGTTACCACTTTCTGCCAGGTTCACACGGCCATAAAAACCCCACTCTCCAGGCCTCTCCATGCCAAAAAGCTGACCTAGGATAACTGCCCTGATCTGCGACAGGAGTTTGTCCCAGGGCCCTACCATTTATGGCTTTATTCGCCTATCTACTCCCGTTTCAGTGGCACCCAAGCCAGAATGGTCTCTGCTCCCTCCCAGTGCTCCCTCTCAAGTTTACTGATAAAAGCAGGTGCTGAAGGTAGATTCCTGGAGTAGCTGCAGTTTCTCTGGTGCAATGCATTCTGTCCACTGCCCAAGTGAGCCCTCCAATGCCCTTTCTCACCTGCCAGTTGATGCTCCATGGGGCAGGTTCACCTTTTTTTCTCCCCTCTGAGTAATTGCACTATCCCTTGCTAATCCTACTCCCCTGAGTTTGGTGTACTCTGACTTAATGAGCTGTTCAGAGCACCAGAATCCCCATTTCAAACTGCTGCACCTAGTTTTTTAGGCACTAAGATGCTAGAGGGAACTAGCATGTGTGCTATAGGAGAGATGCCATTTTTTTTTTTTTCTCTGTATATATATTTTTTGATATGTTGTTGGATTCTGTTGGCTAACATTTTGTTCAAGATTTTTGCATGTATGTTAATGAGAGATATTGATCTGTAGTTTTCCTTTTGAGTGGTGTCTTTCCCTGGTTTTGGTATCAGTGTTATGCTTGCTTCATAAAATGAATTTGGGAGTATTCCATCATTTTCTATGTTTTGGAATAGTTTGAGTAGTATAAGTGTCAGCTCTTGTCTGAATGTTTGACAAAATTCTCCAGTGAAGCCATCTGGGACATGACTTTTTCTTGTGGGAAGTTTTTTTATGATCTGCTCAATTTCTTCTTTTGTTATGGTTCTGTTCCAGTATTCTATCTCTGACTGAGATAGTTTAGATAGGTCTTGTTTTTCTAGAAACTTGTCCATCTCTCCTAGGAACTTGTCCATCTCTTCTAGGTTCTTAAATATGTTGGAGGTTCTTAAATCTGTTGGAGTACAGTTTTTCATAATAATTTGTCAATATCTTTTTTGATTTCAGTTGATTCTGTTGTGATATCACCCCTTTCATTTATTATTCATGTTATTTGCATCTTCTCTTACTTTTCCTTTGATCGTTTTGGCAGTGGTTTGTCAATTTTATTAATTTTTGAAGAACCAGCTTCTTGTTTTGTTGATTTTCTCCATTTTTTTCTGTTTTATTTATCTCTGCTCTGATCTTTATTATTTCTGCTGAAGGGGCAAGGAGGTTGCATCTTCTGACCTCCTCTAACACCACAAGAGGAAGACAGAATCACCATCAGTAGCCCAAGGCCTATCCCCGAGAGGCCAGACATGCTGCCTCCCTCCAGATCTTTCACCAACCCTGACATCAATTGTTCCTCCCACAGCTCCCACCACCTCTCTGCTGAGTTTGATAATTCACTGCAGTGGCCACACAGAACTCACAGATTATGGGGTTTATTAGGGAAGCAACAGGCTATAGTTCAAGTTAAAGAACACACTCAGTCTTTCCTAGCCTGCAGTGTCTCAGTCGATAATTTCTCTCAGTCTCTCTTCCATCAGTGAGTGTCTCTCGGTGTCTCTCTCCTGGCAGTGTGTGTCTCTCATGTCTCCTAGCTGGTAGTGAGAGATTCTTTCTGCCTCTATGAGGGGTCCTTTTGCACCTGCCAGAGTGGTCAATCTAACCAATTCCAATATCAAAATTCTATACACCTAAGAGAGAGTGAACTTCCCAGAAAATTACTTTGTGCTGCATCCAACAGAAATACTCCAGGTGGATAACTTTAACAATCAGGAGCTACTTGGCTGCTCATGGCAAATTTCACCACTGGGTTTACAAAGACTTATGGCTAGAAAAGCTATACCAGGTAATTTACTACACTGCAAGCCACCCCCTGGTTTTTCTACCATTATCTCTGTGGCAGTTAATTTTGTGTGTCTACTTGGCTAGGCCTGGTTGAGTGGCTGGGCAGCTGGATGTGGTATTCCCCATGATGAGACTGGTAATCCACTCTATGGTGGAATATATTGTGAGCAGCTGAGTAGCTGCCTTAGGGAATGTGGTCTCTTTCCTGTATATAAGCAGAAGCTTTGGGGAATGGTCTCGAGCTTATGGCATGCTTGGACCCTGCATGTAGCCATGTCCTGTTCAGCATCCTGCCATGCTTTGCCAACCTTGGGATTTACAATGGACTGAAATGGCCTGCTGAGTGATTTGGTAACATTGGGACTGTGCCTTTTAACTTGTCAACCTTGGGTTTGTCAGCCTAGCAGCTAGGCAGCTGTCTGAGAGAAGAAATGCCTCTAGCACCAGTGGGCCAGAAGCAGGAGGCAGAGCTGGACCCCAAGGTTAAGGGGCTTTCACCCAGTCCCTAGAGCCTGGAACTTTGAACTTGAACTTAAAGCCTCCAAACTGAAAGAGAATAAAATCCTATTTTTTAAGGCCATCCCATTTGTGGTGTATTCTTGTCAGAGCAGTACTAGGTAACTAGAACAATCCCTTTTATACTTCAAAAATTAACATCCCCTTCACCATCAGTTTAAGAATAATCACACCCACAAAAGCAAGCCACTTATGCCTTTATCTTCTCTCATTTTAGATAGCCAATTTCTAATTTGCCCATTCCTATCAAACCAGTACTCTGAGGAGACAAGCATGTTCTTTTCTCTGGAGAATCTTGTTCCACATCCATAAACAAGTCTAGCGCAGTGCAAGCCATCAAATTGCAGCAACTTAACACCAGATCAGTATCAAACACCTTCCTCTTCATTTGGTTGGGTTCTGGTAAGCTCAATCCTAGCCATCCCAGCTGGGTTATGGGTACCAGCTGGCAAGTTTGGAAGTCACACTCTTCCCTTCATTTCAGACCAGCCAGCACCTTCTCTCACACCCTCAGTCCTCAGGGACTATTTCAATGCCTGTAGGCTCACAACTCATTGCACTTCAGACCAGCCAGCCTTTCCTCTTATGCCCAGCCTCCATGGCCTAGGCAAAAGAGTACCAAACTCAGCCCATTTCTTCTTTACTGCTCTTCCCCCATTTCCACTCAAGTAGACCCAGGTGGTCACAAGTGAGTAGCATATAAGCCTACTACTTGCTTGCTTCCTTTAACTTTCAGTCCTGGAAGGAGTTTCTCTTATGGGCCATGACTTTCGTGGCTTGATATACCCAAAGCCTAATTGCTTGCTCAAAATTCAAAAACCCAAACAGTCATCATTTTTTTTTTTTTTTTCTTTTTAAGGTCCTTTCTTCAAATGCAAATCTTCTTTTCCCTTGGTAGTTCTGGGTGGGACTCAGGGTTTCTACCTAAGCCCCTCATATTCTACACACAGGACTTTAAACAAAAGCCTGTGTTTCTGCTGGGCAAATTCTATTTCCCCTTTTAACATATCCAATCAAGTATCAGCTGAAGGTGGACTTACACACTCTCTGTTATCCATACCCCATAATCATTTCTAATGTACAAGTAGGTAAGAGAACATTCAATACCCGTAGCACATTCATATAAATACATATTACAAAATGCATAATCCTTTTTAAAACATTCCAGGCTCCTCTCTTCACCTTGATTACCTTCCCAATCTGTGTATATGGCCTTGGGCCTTTGGCTGGGTGTAATCAAAAGCCCTAACCTCTGAATCAATTCTCCTTTAAGAGGTAACACCAACCAAAGTAACCATATAAGAATCTAAAGTTTCACTTTGCAGGCCCCTTCCTTCTTTCTTTTACAAAGTTCCATGCTTCTATGGGTCTGGAGGCACTGCAATGAATCTTCACAAATTCTGACACCAACTGCTAAAGGGGTAAGGAGGCTGCATCTTCTGACCTCCTCTAACTCCACAAGAGGAAGACAGAATCGCCATCAGTAGCCCAAAGCCTATCCTTGAAAGGCTAGACCTGCTGCCTCCATCCAGACCTTTCACCAACCCTGACACTAACCATTCCTCCCACAGCACCCATCAGCTCTCTGCTGGGTTTGATAATTCACTGCAGTGGCCACACAGAACTCACAGATTATGAGGTTTATTAGGGAAGCAACAGGCTACAATTGAAGTTCAGAAACATGCTCAGTCTCTCTCAGCCTGCCGTCTTTCAGCCGACAGTCTCTCTCCTAGCAGTGCATGTCTCTTGCGTCTCCCACCTGGCAGTGAGAGATTCTTTCTACCTCTATGAGGGCTTCTTTTGAGCCTGCCAAAGTGGCCAAATGAACCAATTCCAGCATCAGAATTCTGTACACCTGAGAGAGAGTGAACTTCCTAGAAAATTACTTTGTACTGCTCCCAACAGAAATAACCCAGGTGGATAACTTTAAAAATCAGGAGCTACTTGGTTGCTCATGGCAAATTCCACAACTGGGTTTACAAAGACTTATGGCTAGAAAAGCCATAAAAGTAATTTATTTACTATACTGCTATTTCCTTACTTCAGGATGCTGTAGGTTTCTTTTGTTGCTTTTTTTCTAATTGTTGGAGTTGAGTTAGAATGTTGATTTTGTTTATTTCCTGTTTTTGATGTGTGCATTTTTTTGCTATAAATTGACCTTTGAGTACTGCTTTTGCTGTGTTCCATAGCTTTTGGTATGATGTATCTTCTTTGTTGTTTGTTTCTAGGAATTTCACACTTTATTTCTTCTGTTGCCGAGTAGTTGTTTTTTTTTTTTTTTTTTTAATCTGTTGGACCAATGAAGACCTCCCTGTCAAGTATTGTTACTAAAAATTTGTAGCAATGTTTATTTGGAAAACAATCATGGTGATTCAATAGTTTTTAGCAAATTTCTTGAAAGGTGATGATTTTACCAACTTGCAATTTTTACATATACTGTTGGCTTTGTGTGTTCTTCAGATTCAGGCAGACATTGTTCTAATGACATGTCCATCTCTTTCCCACCATTCTTATTTCTTTTGCTGCACATGATGAATACAATCTCTTTCCTTTACTGCTATAACTTTCTGGTAGGACAAGTACTGCTTTAGCTTTCTCAAATTTTGACAACATACTGGATATTTTCTTTTTTTTTCTATTTATAATTTTATTATACTAAATTAGAGAACATAAACACAAAGATATTACTGAATAGAATTTAGTGAGTCTTTTTTTTTGGCCTATTTTTGGAAGTATTAATAAATACATGCTTAAATATTGTGTATTCTGCCTATTAGACTTAACATTTTCACTATATCTATTCCTAATAACTCAGGTTTTGAATTGAACATATCCCCAGTATCCCCACTTAAGTCTTTGTTTATTTTATCTATCATTTCCTGAGAAGAGTATGTTAATATTTTCAACTACAGTTGTCAGTTCATCCATATCTTCTGGCAGTTCTGTCAGTTGCTTTATATAATTTAAGACTATATTGTTGAGTACTTATATATTCATATTGATTATGTATCTTGGTTATTTCTTCTTCTTCTTTACCATTGTAAAACACTTTTCTTTAGAAGGGGAATATGGAATGGTAGATGAAACTACACTTTTCAAGGAGGACATCCTTCATTCAAATCTTGACTCCACTGCCACCTTTTACAACTTGTATCATGTTTATAAGAGCAATTTGTTTTTCCTGCCCAGAGTTAATCAATTTGAATTGGTCATATTTCAAATTGCTGTGTAATTTTGTCCAGTAGTTTAACTTATTAATTTCTGGTTCCTTTATCTGTAACATGAGATATCAATATCAATGCTGTTCACACAAAATTATTTCAAGAATTAAATGAGATATTGTAGATACGGTACTTCTCATGTCTTCTAACACATGGAGTTGTTAAATGCCACTGTTATTTCCACCTAATCTAGTTACTTGGAATACTTTAACCCATTATGAGATGTAGGCAGAGTAGCACAATAAAACTAGGATGCCAAAACTCAAAGATTATGGAGGTTGAATCCAAGAGAAGTTATTCTTCAGACTCTGAGATTGGTGGGGAAAACAATGGACCCAAGTATCCTTATGGACACTGAAACATGTTCACTCACCAGCCACAGAGTCAGTCAAGGATCTTCTCTGGGTCCCACTTTTCTGACACCACAACTGTAGGGAGAAAAATCTGGTCAAGTCAATTAGAGTTAAAAGTTTTATTGGGTGAAGTAAACTATTCACTGACAGGGAACATACCTTCAGAGAGATGAGCTCATCACTTTACAATTGTGATATACAATGTAAAGTGTCAGAGGAACTCTCAAAAGGCATTTTAAATGAATGGTAGTCATTCACTGAATCAGCAGGTGGTGGCTTGAATTGATTTACTAAGTTTGCATGTTTGGATTCTATAGGATAGATATTGCATATCTAATTATTTTAACTTTTCCCAGAACTTTCTTTATCATGAGTTTTTGGTTTCTGGGAAGGGTTAAGAGTTAAATTTAAATACAGAAGCATGCATTTTCTTTAATGTCTATAACTCATTTTTACAATTAGTTTTTTTTCTTTTTTTTTTTTAATTGTGATTTGGGTGAAGATTTACAGAGCAAATTCACTTTCCATACAGCAGTTCACATACACTTTGTCTCATGACATTGATCACAGTTTACC
>NW_006922177.1:18275-18962 GCF_000298275.1 Orycteropus afer afer
TCCCCTGCAACTATGGTCCCAAGCCCACAGGTTCAACTACTCAGTCACTCTGGGTAGCTGGCTGTGACCAAGCAGTGACCACAACCTTGCCCCTTTTCAGCTCTACTATACACCTGGGAATTCTGCTCATTCACATAAACTTATAGGACCACTGTCTGACAACCCTATACATGTTCTTGGATACGCTCCCCATTTCATAGACATACCTAATAGTTCAGCCTGTCCACCCATCTATCCGCCCATATACCCATGTTTGCCTTCACTGACAACGCAGTACTGTATGTGCAAAAGGGTTCATCTTTGTTGTCTGTAACTCCCATGTACCTCTCTATGTCTTTCTCTTCCTTAATGCCACCATATTGGTCACTCACATTTGGTATATTGCCCTTCTCTTCACCCAAATCAATACTTATCTCTATCTATCTAACGGTGTTCCCTCCCCTCCCCTCCCACCACTGGTAACCAACAAAGAAAATATACTTCCATAGATAAACATTTCCTTGACTTTTACAATAATGGACTAATACTATACTTGTCCTTTTTGATTGACTTATTTCACTCAGCATAGTGTCCTCCAAGTTCATCCATGTTGTGTGGTGTTTTGCAGATTCTACATTATTCTTTAGCATTGCATAGTATTCCATTGTGTGTATATACCATAGTTTGGTTATCCATTCCTCAGCTGAT
>NW_006922177.1:45567-46673 GCF_000298275.1 Orycteropus afer afer
TTTTTTCATAGTGTCCCTGGTTTCTTTGTTCCATATTATTTTCTGTGCTGAGCTCATTGTTCGTTAATCATGTTATCATTTCCTTTGTTGCTTTTGTTTTAGTATTTGCTAAATTTGTCCTTGTCCTCTTTTTTATAGTGGTGTGAAGGTTTATCATTTTTCTTTGAGGTTACCCTATGATTTATAATTTTATCCCCAAGTTTAGAACTGTCCATTCTATCTTACAACTCTCTTAACTTCCTCACCATTTAGAATTCTGTAACTACATAGTCTTTTCCCTCTTTTTGTTTGTAGTTGTCCTTACTTGCCAATTGTTGTCTCTGGTTCCCTGTTTACAATCTTGTAAGCTCATTTTACTTTGGATATGTCCATAGCTGTGGTGTCTGGGTTATGTCATCTTGTACATTAATGGTCGGTTGTTATTTGCTATTTTTGGTTCTCTGTTCAAAGGACTCCCTTTAGCATCTCTTGTAAGGTTGGTCTGGTTTTAACAAATTCCCTTAGTTTCTGCTTATCGGGAAATCTCCTAATTTCACCAACATATTTGAGGGACAACTTTGCCAGGTATATGATTCTTGGTTGAAAATTTTTATCTTTCAGGGTTTTATATATACCATCCCATTGTCTTTTTGCTTGCATGGTTTCTGCTGAGAAATCAGAGCTTATTCTTACTGGCTGATCTTTGTATGTAACTTTATGTTTTTCCCATGCTGCTTTCAGGATTCTGTCTTTGTCTTTGGTTTTGATGAGTTTGATGATGTGTCTTGGTGATTTTCTTTTGGGATCTATCCTGTTTGGGGTTCATTGGACTTCCTGAATGTATATATTATCATCTTTCATCATATCAGGGAAGTTCTCCTCCAACAAATCTTGGACAATTTCCTCAGTGGTTTTATTTTTCTCTTCTTGTTCTGGGATTCCAATGACATATACGTTATTCTTTTTGATGGTATACCTCATGAACCTTAGGCTTTCTTCATTTTATTTTTTTCTTGATTGATCCCTTTCCAAAGAAGTATTCAAGTATTTGTCTTCAATCTCATTAATTCTGTCTTCCACTGCATCAATTCTACCCCTTGGCACTTCCAATGTGCTATCTATTTCTG
>NW_006922177.1:46883-63367 GCF_000298275.1 Orycteropus afer afer
TGCTCCCTTGTTTCTACACCTTTATCTTGCTTCTTTCTCTGGACTGTGATGGTGTGTTGTCTCCGAAACATCATTGCATTGTTGTATTTAGTTCTTTGTTAACTGTTTGTGAAGAGCAGCCAAGGGTATTCAGGCTCTTGTTGGTGGTTTTTTATTGTTGCCCTGTTGGTGAAGGAGGAGGTGGTGGCTCTGGCTTAGTAAGTGAAGTTGCAGGAGATGTGGGTGGAAATAGTTGTGTCTTATGGGGACTGTTGTTGTCTCCCACTCAATTAGACAAAAATTACAATTGAATAACCTTCAAAAAACTAAAAGCACATGGACAAAAAATAAACCATGTAATTTCACAGGAACAGTAACCAAAAAAAGGAAAAGAAGAAGAAAAAAAACGAGAAAACCTGCAATATCTAGGGATAGGGCACAAAGAGAAAATAGGTAGAGGAGTATAGTTAAGAAAAAATAGGAAAAATGCAATAGTAAAAACATGGAACAGGGTTAACCATGAGAAAAAAATGAAAGAAAAAAAAATTGCAGCCAGGAACAGGGAAAAGAAAAAATCTGAAAACTAGGACCTGGGAGGGTAAGAATAAAGAATAATAGTAAAAAGGATGAAAATATTAATAATAATAATAGTCTTAAAAGAGAAAAACAAGCAAACTAAAAACCAGAAAAAAGAAAAAGAAAAAAAACAGGGAGGGCAGGGCAGGGCATCCAAGCTCCATCTGAGCACACAGACTGGGATGAAGTTCCTGTGGGCCCAGAAGGTGGGTGGGAGTGGGGGATGGCCGCACCGCCATTCACCAAGTGAGTGGAGGGTGTAAGAGTAACCAGGGGAATGTCACACCTTTTCAGTTGTCCAGGTCTCGAGTGTCCTTAGGCTTACTGGCAAGCGGAACCTGTTCTTAAGCCCCTGGAATCTGGGAGATCACTGTATGTTTAAATATCCAAAATTGTCAAGCCACTTGTAAGCATTCAAAATGGTGGCACCCTCTGGACAGGCAAAAGCCCACAGCTCAGCCTGTCTTCCTCTTTGCCTCTTCTCCTTTTATTCACCAGCCACCAGAGCAGTCCTCTGTGCAGTCCCTGGCTAGCAGGGCTGATTTTTAGGTTAATTCTAAGTCCTACCAGAGTTGCCACTCTCCAAGCTGTTTGTCCTGTGCTGTCAGGATTGCTCAGGATCACTGTCAGACCGTAGCTCTGTATGTCTCCTTTTTTGGTATTTTCATGCAAATTCTTCTGCTGGTTGGGATTTAGTCCAGTTCTATATTCTTCCTTTCAAGGCTCAGGGGTCCAGGATTATCTTCTGTGTCTGTGTTAATTGGTTCCCCTTTTCTTTGTTGAAGAGGGTTTGTGCAGTCTTTCTGCCTAGTCCGTCATCTTATCAGAACTCAGCCATCATATCTCTTTAACTCTCTTTTATATTTTCTATCTGCTTTTTTCTCTTTTCTACATTCTAAATTCCTTGAACATATCTTTCACTTCATTAATTCTCTTTTCCACCATATCTAATCTATGTAATATTTAACCCAGTCATTTGAGATTTTGATTCCAACAATTATTATTTTTATTCCTAGAGTTAATGTTTTAGAATTCTGTCTGTTCCTTACTATAGTTTACTTTTGTGTGCTAATCTCTGTGATCTCATCCTTGATATGTTGGGGAAAAATCATTTCATGCAAAGCTATTTAATATGTTATATCTTACAGTTGTAATATCTGGAAGTCTTTGGGGTCTAAAACTGTTGTTTCTTGTTTTTGCTGACTCATTCAGTGGCTAAATTTCTTGTGTGTTTGGAAATCTTTGTGTGATTATGCTAGAATTGAGTCTATGACAGTCATGCAGGCCTTACTTGGGGAACTTTCTTTCAAAGAAAGTTTGTTTCTACTTCTATTAGTAGCCTGAGACCCCTCCCTCAAAGTCTACTTTAGCTCTTCCTGAAAGTTGTCTAAGAATGTGTATCTCAAATCAACATCCCCTCCTCAGGTTAGTTAGTTCCCATGTTGAACCCATGTCTGTCTTCCTGGTGCCCTGGCAGGCTCTCTGGTGTTCTTATCTTGTCGCTGACTTGTCTTGACTTGCTCCTGCTGAATTCCTGATTCTTGCTCCAATCTTACCCTCTTCTGCTCCCTCCCACAACAAGCTATGGCCTTAGCCCACTATTCTTGTCTTTTTGTTTGAAGACTTGTGCCTAGAGACCTATTTTATGTTTTGTGACACCAGAAACACCTAAAAGAGTGTTTCTGTCTCTGTAGATTAATTTTTGACAAGAAGTTTCCTTAGAACTCCTTGTCAGTTATGAGACCAGTAATGGAAGCCTATTCTGTTTTTGTTGTTTGGTTTTTGGTTTTTCTGAACTGAATTTCCACTTATCATTAAATTTTAAACCTACAGAGTCAGGCACATCCTCTATCCCCCCCCACCCCCCCCAAAAAAAAGAAAGAAAGAAAAAAAGAGAAAGATAGAAAAGAAAGAAACTTAATGACCCGTTATGGTGTGTAGATTTCTTCTTTCATGACAACTCTAGCAGATTGCCATTGGCCTACTGTAATGTAAGGTTGGGAAGAATTCTAAGACCATGTGCAGGTTGCAGATTAGATGGAAATGGTGCTATGACTGATTAACAATGTCTCCTAAAATACAGGAAACTGGGACAAAGCACAGGAACTTCACTGTTTATCTTTGAATATCATTTGGTCCAAGCTATATATTCACAAGTAAGGAAAATAAAATCTAGCTCAGTTAATTGACTCATCCAAGGTGATGAAGTGAATTAGTGTCCCTATGTTGACGGTTTTTAACTCTGAGTCCAGTGTATACTCCACTGTACCATACATCACATAAGAACTCTTTTTCCTGCTTCTTTATTTTTGTAATACTGTAATTATCCAAGAGTCTCTTGAAATTGTTTTATTCATTTCAGTCTTTTATCCTCCAGCAGATGACTCTGTTGACTCAATCTTTGAAATAAATTCCAACTTCCTTTTCCTTTCCCATCTCTTTGTATCACTGTAGTCTAAGGACATCATCATATATCTAGATTTCTATAAATACCTCGTAACTGGTCTCATTGTCTCTTGACTCTCCTCTTTTTGTTTGTGAAGGTTGGAAAGTTTTGTCTTTCATGTTATGGTTAAAAATCTCAAGCTGTGTTCCATGTTTTTTTTTGGGGGGAGGGTTTCCATGATCAGCTTCCATCACTCAGAGACTGAGCCCTTTCATTCATAGCTTTGCTTTTCTTGTTCACAGACTCTGGAATTTTGGTCAGTCAACAATATTAGAAGTTGTTCATGCTAGTGTCCTGTAGGTGTAAGTAAGAGGGGTACTATCTCTGGAAAAGAAAGCAGGACAACCAGACAGTGTCAGGCTAATTAAAGGTGAGACTAACAGAATGTGCCACTCCTTTAAAGAAGGATTTTTGGGTCTAGAACTAAATTTATATTCCAGCTTTTTAATGTGGCTTTGGAATAGATTTTCCCAAATCTCCCAGGTCAAATGAATTGCTCACACATCTTGAATGTTGTTGTTAGGTGCCATCAAGTCCTCTCTGACTCACAGCAACCCTATATACAACAAAACAAAACAATACTTGGCCATCCTCACAATCCTTGCTATGCTTGAACCCATTGTTGCAGCCAGTTTCAATCTATTTCATTGATGGTCTTTCCCTTTTTCGCTGATGCTCCACTTTACCAAGCATGATGTCTGTCTCTAGGAAATAGTCCCTTCTGACAATGACCAACGTAGGTGAGATAAAGTCTGGCCACTCTCACTTCCAAGGAGCATTCCACATTTTGAATAAGAACAGGAATTATATAATTCATATTCTACAATGTCTCCTTGGTAACATAACCAGGGAAGCCAAAAGTTCATTTTACTACAGACATTGGCACAGTCATTACTATGAAAATCAGATAGGTAGTTTGCATGCTTTTCTGATCAGCTTACAGATTCTGGGAGTTATGAGGCACCACATAGCACTACTGGTTCAACCCCTGTCAGTGTTGATGCCACAGGGCCAAAGCCTATTAGGAAATATTTTAGTATGTTTGATGACATAATTACTTCCATTCTTTTCTTTTTCTTCTTCTTATTTTCTTTTTTTTTTAATGCATTTGTACTGTACAGACATATTCTTTTAAATTTTTAAATAAGATAGATGATGTCAAGGTCATAGTGTAGGAATCAGAGATACATTTACTCTTAAAAATAAGCATGTCACGTATTTGGGCTATTTACAAAAAAAAATATTAAGATAAGCAGAGTTAATTTCTAAAGAGACATTACTTTAAATCAGGGCTTGGGAATCAAACACAAAACAGTTCTTAACTTAAAAGAATGTGAGGACACATTCTTTTATATTTTTATTTATATTTTTACAAAATATAAAGATGCTTTACCAGATTTATCCCAATAAGTTACACCCACTATTCACTTATCAACATGATTAGGTTCTAAAGAACAGGTTGTAATGTGAAAATTATGGAGGATTTTTTTTTTTTTTTTTCAGAGCACCCATTTGTCTGATTTTTTAAATTTAGAAAATATGATCATAGAAATAAAAACAGCTAAGATTTACTGATGTGCTCATCACTTTAAAGAGTCCACTTATGAATTATTCCTCTGGAGAGAATGAGACTTGGAGGAGACAAAGCTGAGTATAGCCAGCTATGTGACTGGAGGGCCCATGGCTTAACAACTTCACCTTCTTCCTGTGCTGGGTCAGAGCTTCCCAACTGAAGCCACCTCCAGGGCTCCACTCCCAACCCTGAAAGCCCTGAGTTCCTGATACTGGAGTCTGTTCTGCTTTCCAGGCTTGGCGAGTCACTGAGGCTTGGCATTTCTTGCAAGGATGCTGGGATCATGGCCACAAACCAGCCCCACTGAGGCAGAAACTTTAGGCCCAGTCCAGCCCACTTTGGAATATCATGAAACTCACACATATTTCTTCCTGACACCCTCTCCAATGCTTCTTACTTTCCTCTCTTCCTTCCTTCCAATCCCACAGTAAATATGAGCTCAAGTCACATAGGAGTTGGGAACCCAGAACAGATGCCTGCTGGCTTGGTGCTGTCTGTGTGTGCACCTGGAGGCCATGGCCATTGAGGGGGCTGGCCTCATGAGGCAGCTGAATGTGACACCCCCATTGATAGAAGAGAGCAGAGGCATGGGGTAGCATGGCCCCGCTTCCTGGAGACCACCTGGAGACCCTCCTCCAGGGAAGGCACTCTCTACAGTCCTTGCCACCATGCTTCAATATGCACAGAATAGATCTTTTACTTTTTTTTTTTTTAAACTATTGTGGTAAATGCAAAATGTCAGATAACCAGATGGTTGATAAGTGAGAAGTAGGTGTATTTGAAAGCCCACTTCCAGGATCAATGTTCTATGACTAGTCTAATTGGATATAATTCCATTGACACCCTCTTGACTGCACCACAAGAGAGATGCCCCACAGTCTGTATTTCTTCTCTGGGGCCCAGCATCGCATCTGCACAGTGTACATGTGCTTCAGGCCTAGTTGCTTGCTGCTGTGCTGGTCCCCTGTGTCCCTCTGCCTACCTCCTTCATTTCCTCTTGACCCTGAAGCCTGGTGTCTTCCTCACAATGAACTATGGGTCAGTTTTCCCAGGGAGAGAACGATTTCTGATTTGACAGTAGGACTGCAACCAGCTTGACTCATTTCTTCTGCTGTTGCTCTGCCTGAGTGGTGGCTTTCATGAATAGTTGAGTCTGACAGGTGTTGGGGAAAACTGTGGCTTCAAGCTATATTCACACCATGATTGACCTCTGTGGTAGTTAAGGTTGTGCATCAACATGGCTGGGCCGTGATTCTAAGTGAATTAGCAGTTATGATATAGTTATTCCCCATGATGATACCTGATATACTGGACTCCCTCCATGATGAGATCTACTATAAGAAGTCAATCAGTTGACTCCTTTGGGGAGTGGCCTGATTCTAGTAGATATGGAAAATCTTTGAGAAAGGTCTCTGGATTTTGGATTGTGCATTTGGCTCATCCTTATCTCTGGTTCTAGTGGTCTGCCGTATTGAGTGCTGATCTTGGGATTGTTGCTTTCACAAAATGTGATCCAACAATCTGCCATTTTACCTACCAATCTTGGATTCATCATGTTCTGAAGCCAGAAACCTGCTATGCTTCCTGCTAAACTTGAGTTTGTCAGCCCTTGCAGCTATGTGAGTCAGGAGAAGCTACCAGCTTGACATTTGCTCCATGGACTTGAGACGTGCCAGCTCCTACAACTGCATGAGCCATTGAGATAAATTTCTCTCTCTCTTCCTAAGCTTCATTAGATTTTCTTCTCTAGACAGCCCAGCCTAAGACAGTCTCCCACTCCCCTATGAAATCCAAACACATCACAGGAAGTCCTTTTTCTTTGTCCCATGTTTAGTAACACAGCCACGGGCTATCCTCCCATGCCTGGGTATGATGAATAGTACCTGGGAAGTCAGAATGGTGTTGGTCAGTTTGAAATCTTTGGTTTCCAGGGCAAAATTTTAGTGAGGGTAACATAGGAGTGACAACATTCACCACGCGGCTGCCTCCTGCTCTTCCTATACTCTATAGGTGTTGAAGAAAATGACTCTCAAGGGCTTCTTTTAATAGGACATATTGACTTCAGAGCTTAGACTATATGATGCCAGTGGTTTTGTTTTGTTTCTTTATATTATTCTTGTCTGAGGTCTTGTAGAGCTTCCTGGTTATTTCTGTATTGCACTCCCCATAAAACTACTTTGGGGAGCCAAGAATTTGGACTGATATGTACAGAGGGCTGTGTGTATGCATGTGTTTGCTTTTAAGTTTTAGAGGTAACCCTAAAGGCAATGCAATCACTATGAGGTTCTTGTTATTTTTCCTCTTATTTTTAAATGATAAAGTCCATGAACCTTCCTGCCGGTGTGAGTGCAGCCTCTTATAGCCATTTGGATGTCTTGTGAGTTTTGCATTAAGGTGAAAAAAGTTAGCTCATATTATGCTCAATGCTATTTAATTAATATATGCCTTTTAGCTATCATGGGTAATTGATATTTATACAGAGTTGAGAAACATGACTTATTTTCCTTTTATGACATTTCAGAAGGGGGTGTGCCTTTTAAATGAGTGCCTGTCAGCTGGCACCTCTTCATACATTCCTAAAAAGTGCAAGGAGGTTATGTATGCCTCTAACTTCTTGAATACTCTTCATAAAATAAAGATGATTAGGTAGACTGCTCTCTGAGTGTGACTTGCTGCCTGCCTCTCTGTGAGTCAGTGAAACACAGTGTGGCACAGTGGGGCCCTGGAAACTATCACTTCACCCAAGCCTTCAAACTGTGACACAAGGCACTTTAGCTGTATCTGGGAGCAAGTACATTATGAGGAGTCCTTTGTCCTTGGGCCATGTGCAATGACATAGCCACAGGTCAGCTTCCTGTGTCTATGTGTGTTGAATGTGCCAAGGAAGTTGGGGTAGTGATGGCCATTTCTTGTCCTTTTTCAGGATTAGAAGATAAGCGAGCTGTTGCTGGATGCTCATTTCAGAAGCAAGCAACTTTGAAATGCCGAAGTTTTAGGGGAAGCAACTCTTTCTCAACTCTGAACATGTTGTGGTGCATTTTACCACATTACACAGAACTCTTCTATAAAAGACAAAATTTTTGTATCCCTTTTGTATCAGTTTCCTAAAGTTTATTCCTCGAATCTCTCAAAGGATGAGAGGGCATTCCAAATATGCACACTTATTTAGAATACATTAAAGAGAATTAACAGATACTTTTCTCAAAAGTTGTTCTTGCAATGTTTAGAAATCCTTTAAGACAGAAGAAATTTAATGAGGAAGATAATGACCACATCAGATAGAGGAATCATACATTTGGCAGAAAAATCAAGGGGAGCAAGTTATCCACTTCTCAGAGATGTTTGAAAGGAAGAAACAGTATTTGGTATAAAGGCTGTGAGCTGTTCTATTCAGAAATATCATTAATGGACATCCATTTGCTGATGACTCCACATCTTTGCCTCCAATACTGACATCTTCTCTGATCCCCAGATTGCAGACACCAAGCTCCCTATTTGCCTCTGCCTTCAATGTCTTGTAAGTATCTCAGATTTATCATGACCATAACAGAAGTCTTGATTTTCACATCTATATCAATCCTGTTGCAGTCTAATTCATGTCAATAAATGGTACCACCAATCATCCCATTGTTCAAGACAAATGTAATCTTATTAGTTCCTGTTTTCACCCCTCTCCCTTGTCCAAACCATTAGCTAAGCTTGTCAGCTGCTTGAATAATTTCTTTTAGAAGGATCAGCAGATGGCTGGTCAACTTTTCCAAACTTCTATACACTCCATCTTATCTAACATCATCTCCTCCTCCCTTCAGTACTCTCTCTCCTAGCTTAGGGTGCCATATTTTGTTGCAATGTCTCACAGAACTCAAGAACTGCCAAGGAAATGGCTCACACAGTTGTAGATGTTAGCAAGTTCCAAAGCCATGGGTCAGATATCAGTCTGGAGGTTTCCCCTCACTCATGTGGTTGCAGGGGCTGACAAACCCAGATCGGCAGGTCAGACAACTTGCTGCTGTCTCAAACCCCAAGAACTGTGAGTGAGGTGATGGCAAACAAGATGCAGGATCAAGAGGAAAAGAGAGAACTTGAGCATTCCTCAAGTAAACTAATGGTGGTGACTTGAGTCACATCCTCCAGTAAGGAAGAACTCAAGATACATCTCACCCTAACCCTGAACAAAGAGATGACTCAAATGAAGCAAACATGATAAGCAAGATTACTTGGAATGATTTCATAAAGGAGGTGTTTTTGCATCATAGGCTAGAGTTACACCCTTGTTGTTAGGTGCTGTCGGGTTGACTCCAACTCACAGCAACCTTTGTACAACAGAGCAAAACACTGTCTATTCCTGATCCATCCGCACAATCTTTGCTATGCTTGAGTCCATCATTGCAGCCACTTTGTCAAAACATTTCCTTGTAGTTCTTCCCCTTTTTGGCTGCACTCTACTTTGCTAAGCATGATATCCTTCTCCAGAGACTCATCTCTTCTGGCAATATAACCAATGTATATGAGACAAAGTCTGGTCATTCTTGTTTCTAGGGAGCATTCCAGCTATACTTCTTCCAAGACAGGGTGTTTCATTCTTCTGTCAGTCCATGATATTTTCTGTATACTTTGCCAACACCACAATTCAAATGCATCAATTCTTCCTTGGTCTTCCTTATTCTTTGTCCAGCTTTCATGCATATGGAAGCTATTGAAAATGCTTGGGTCAGGTGCACTTTAGCTTTCAAAGTGATGCCTTTAAAGAGATCATTTGCAGAACATTTGCCCAGTGCAACATGTCGTCTGATTTCTTGACTACTGCTTCCATGGGTGTTGATTGTGGATCCCAGTAAAATGAAATCTTTGACAACTTCAATCTTTTCTCCATTTATCATGACATTGCTTATTGGTCAAGTTGTGAGAATTTTTGTTTCTTTATACTGAGCTGTAATCCTTACTGAAGACTGTAGCTTTTGATCTTCATCAGTAAGTGCTTCAAGTCCTCTTCACTTTCAGCTAGCAATGTTGTGTCTTCTATATATTGCAAGCAGTTAATGAGTGTTCCTCTAACCCTGAAGCCATGCTCTTCTTCATATAGTCCAGCTTCTCAGATTATTCGATGAGCATACAGATTGAATGAATATAGTGAAAGGATAAAACCTTGATGCACACCATTCCTGATTTCAAGCCACCCAATATCCCCTTGTTCTGTTCAAACAACTGCCTCTTGGTCTACATACACATTCCACCTGAGCACAAATGTTCTGAAATTCTCATTCTTCTCAATGTTATCTATGATTTCTTATGATCTACATAGTCAAATGGAGCTCTGGTAGCAGAGTGCCTAAGGCATCTGACTGCTAACCAGAGGATTGGTGGTTCAAGCCCACCAGCCACTCTGTGGAAGTAAGACTGGTCAATCTAATTCCATAAAGATTTACTGCCTCAGAAACCCAGTGGGGGTTTCTATGAGTCAGAATCAACTTGATGACAGCTTTTTTTTTTTTTTTTTTTCCCACACTGTCGAATGCCTTTGTGTAGTCAATAAAAACACAGTAAACATCATTCTGGTGTTCTCCATCAGTCAAGATCCATCTGATATCAATAATGATATCCCTTGTTCTACATCCTTTTCTGAATCTAGTATGAGTTTCTGGCATTCCTGTTGATGTATTGCTGCAAACTTTTTGAATTATCTTCAGCAAAACTTACCTTGTGTGTGATATTAATGATTTTGTTAGATAAATTCCACATTCTGTTAGATCACTTTTATCTGTAATGGCACAAATATGTTGTTGCATTTCCAGTCAGTCAGCCAGATAGCTGTCTTCCAAATTTCTTGGCATAGATGAGTGAGTACTTCCACTGTTGCATCTTCTTGTTGAAACATCTCAACTGGTGTTCTCAATTTCTAGAGTCTTCATTCTCTCTAATTTCTTCAATGCAGCTTGAACGTCTTCCTTCAGTACCATCAGTTCTTGATCATATGCTACCTCCTGAAATGGTGAAACATTGACCAGTTCCTTTTGGTATAGTGACTTTGTGTATTCCTTCCATCTTCCCTTGATGCTTCCTGTGTCCTTCAATATCTTGCCCATGTAATTGTTTAACATTGCAATTTGAGGCTTGAATTTTTTCTTCAGTTCTTTCAGCTTGAGAAATGATTAGCATGTTCTTCTTTTTTTTTTTTAAAAAAAACTCCAGACTTTTGCACATTTCACCATAATACTGCACTTTGTGTTTTTGAGCTCCCCTTTGAATTCTTCTGCTCAGTTCTTTTACTTCATCATTTCTTCCATTTGCCTTAGCTAGTACCCATTCAAGAGTCAGTTTCAGAGCTTTTTCTGACATCTATTTTGATCTTCTCTTTCTTTTTTGTCTTTTTAATGACTTCTCACTTTCTTCATGTATGTTTTCCTTGATATAATCCCACAACTCATCATCTCGCCTTTGGTCATTAGTGTTTAATGTGGCAAATCTATCTTGAGATGGTTTCTTATTTCAGGTGGGATATAATCAAGGTCATGCATTGACTCTTGTGGACTTGTTTTAGTTTTCTTTATCTTCAACTTGAACTTACATATGAGTAATTGGTGATCTGCTCTGCAGTTGGCCCCTGGCCTTGTTCTGACTGATGATATTGAGCTTCTCTTTCTACAAATGTAGTAGATTTGATCCCTGTGTATTCCATCTGGTGAAGTCCATGTGTATACTCACTCTTTATGTTGTTGAAAAATGGTAAATGCAATGAGTAAGTCATTGGTCTTACAAAATTATTTTATGCATTTTCCAGTGCCTTTTCTATCACTAAGGCCATATTTTCCAACTACCAATCTTTCTTTTTTGTTTCCAACTTTTGCATTCCAATCACTAGCAATTATCAATGCATCTTGATTCCATGTTTGATCAATTTCAAACTGCAGAAGTTGGTAGAAAAAAATCTGCAATTTCTTTGTTTTTGCATTAGTGGTTCTTCATTTTGTTGTTGTTGTTGTTGTTGGCAGTTTTAGTTTTGTTTCTCTCAAGTGGGTCTTATTTTTATTAACTTCATAACACAAAATAGTTTCCTAGAGCATGTTTTTAATATTTATTGTGTGTGTATGTTGCTGAGGATGTACACAACAAACTTTACATTAATTTAACAGCTTCTATAGGAACAATCCAGTAACACTAATTACATTCTTTGAATTGTGCACACATCCTCACCATCGTTTTCTCAGTAATTCCTCCCTTATTAACATCAACTCACTGCCTCCTAAGTTCCTGTGTAATCTTGGGAATTGCTATGATCACTTTGATCTCATACAAATATTTCTTAAAAAACATAAAGCTCAAGGCAGACATCCTTTACTAGTTAAGCTAAACTATTTTTTGGTTTTAAGAAGACTTCAGGGAATATTTCTGGTTTAGAGTTTAAAGATTATCTCTGGGCAATAGTTTTGGAATTTCATCCAGCTTCCATGAATCCAGAAAGTCTAAATTGCATGAGAATTTGAAATTCTGTTCTGAATTTTCTCCCTTTTGATCAAGATTCTTGTACAGAATATTTTATCAAAATGTTCAGTAATGCTAGCCAGGCACAATTCAGTTCTGGTTTCATGGCAAAGAAGGCAGTTTTTCATAGAGGCAATTCCATAACCTCCTCCTATTCCTGACTCTCCTTCCTCTGCTGCTAGGTGAATAGAGACCAATTGTTCCCTGGATGGCAGGTTGAAAGCTTATAAGACTCCCAAACACTACACAACAAACTAGAAGGTAGAATATAAGCCCTAATCATGTTATTATGTCAATTAACTGGGATGTCTCATGAAACTATGGCCCTAGTCTTCCAAACCAAGGAACCAAATCTAATGATGTGCTTGGTTTTACGTAAGCAAACTCAGTAGCTGCTCTCCAAATACTATTTTTTCTCCTTGTAAATATATCTATCACACAACTTTTGCCAGCTCAACTTTTCAGAAGTGTACAACTTGTTGACAAAATCACATTAATCAGCAGGCAAAACTACCCTTAATCAAAGTGATTTTTTCCCATCACCATAAACTGAAACTAAGTAGCACATAAGCAATGTGGTACTCTTTCCCCATCCCTTCCACCCCTGGTAACCACTAAGAACTTTTGATCTCTGTACATTTGCCTTTATCTTATCTTTTTATATAACCCACTGCCATTGAGTCATTTCTGACTCATAGAGACTCATAGGTTTCCAAGGCTGTAAATGGAAGTAGATTGCTTTCTCTTCCTTCCTCAGAACAACTAGTGGATTTGAACTTCTGACATTCTGATTAACAGCCAAATGCTTTAACCACTGCACCACCAGAGCACCTTCTTTTTATAAAAGTGAAGTAATAAAATATTCTCATTTTCTATTGACTCATTTCTCTCAGCATGATGTCTTCAAGCTCCATCCATATTGCAGAATGTATGAAGACTTCATTTCTTTTACTGAATAGTGTCTCATTGATAAATGATAGAATTTTGTAAGACCAATGACTTATTCACTGCAAATACCTTTTTTCAACAACATAAATGGTAGCTATACTCATGGACTTCACCAGATGGAATACAGAGGAATCAGATTGACTACATCTGTGGAAAGAGGTGATGGAGAAGCTCAGTATCTTCGACCAAAACAAAACCAGGGGCTGACTGTAGAACAGACCATCAACTGCTCATATGCAAGTTTAAGCTGAAGCGGAAGAAAACTAAAGCAAGTCCATGAGAGACAAAATATGACCTTGATTATATACCACCTGAATTTAGAAGCCATCTAAAGAATAGATTTGATGCATTAGATACCAGTGATCAAAAACCAGATGAATTGTGGTATGACATCGAGAACATCACACATGAAGAAAGGAAAAGGTCATTAAAAAAGAGGAAAGGAAGAAAAACACAAAATGGTTGTCAGAACACTCTGAAACTTGCCCTTGAACAGAGAATAGCTAAAACAAATGGAAGAAATGACAAGATAAAAGAGTTGAACACAAGATTTCAAAGAGCAGCTTGAGAAGACAAAGTGAATTATTATAGTGAAATGTGCAAAGACCTGGAGTTAGAAAACCATAAGGGAAGAACACACTCAGCATTTCTCAAGATGAAAGAACTGAAGAAAAATTCAAGCCTCAAGTTGCAGTATTGAAAGAAGGCATTTGACTGCTAACCAGAAGGCTGGTGGTTTTAAACCACCAGCCACTGCTTGGAAGGAAGACTGGGCAATATACTTCTGTAGAGATACCACCTTGGAAACCCAAGGAAGGGTTGCTATGAGTCAGAATGGACTTGACAGCACTGAGTTTGGTTTTTGGTATTGGCAAAATATTGACTGATGCAGGAAACACCAAAAGAAGATGGAAGGAATATACAGAGTCACTGTCCCAAAAATAATTGGTCAATGTTCATCCATTTCAGGAGGTGTCATATGATCAAGAACTGATGGTATTGAAGGAATAAGTTGAAGGTGCATCAAAGAATTGGTGAAAAACAAGGCTCCAAGAAATGATGGAACACCCATTGAGACGTTTCAACAAACAGATACCATGCTAGAGGCACTTCCTCATGTATGCCAAGAAATTTGGAAGACACCTACCTGGTCAACTGACTGGAAGAGATCCTTATTTGTACCCATTTCAAAGATAGGTGATACCACAGAGTGTGGATATTATTGAACAATATCATTAATATCACACATAAGTAAAATCTTACTGAAGATAATTCCAGAATGATTGCAGCAGTGTAATGACAGGGAACTTCCAGAAATGCAAGCTGGATTCAGAAGAGGACATGGAATGAGGGATATCACTGCTGTTGTCAGATGGATCTTGGCTGAAAGAAAAGAATACCAGAAAGATGTTTACTTGTTTTTTTGACTATGCAAAAGCATTTGATTGTGTGGATCATAACGAATTATGGATAACAATGCAAAGAATTGGAATTACAGAACACTTAATTGTGCTCATCAGGAACTTGTACATAGACCATGAGGCTGTCATTTGAATAAAATAAGGGGATACTGTGATTCAAACCCACCAGCCACTCCTTGGAAGGAAGGTTGGGCAATCCTACTTCTGTAGTGATACTGCCTCAGAAACCCAAGGAGGGGTCGCTATGAGTTGGGGCCGACTCGACGGCAAACAACAACAACAAAGCATGGTTTAAAATCAGGAAGGGAATGAGTCAGGGTTGTATCCTTTCACCATACTCATTCAATATATGCTGAGCAAATAATCAGAAGCTGGATTATATGAAGATGAGCATGGTATCAGGATTGAAGGAAGACTCATTATCAACCTGTGATATGTGGAAGACACAACCTTGCTTGCTGAAAGTGAAGATGACTTGAAGCACTACTGATGAAGATTAATGACTATAGTCTGCAGTATGGATTACACTTCAACATAAAGAAAGCACAAATCCTTACAACTTGACCAATAAGCAATATCAAGGTAAATGGAGAGAAAATAGAAGTTGTCATAGACTTCATATTACTTGGTTCCACAATCAACACCAATCGAAGCAGCAGTCAAGAAATCAGATGATGTATTGCAGTGGGCAGATTTGCTGCAAAAGATCTCTTCCAAGTGCTGAAGAGCAAAGATATCTCTTCGAAGACTAAGGTGCGCCTAACCCAAGCCATGGTATTTTCAATTGCCTCATATAATGTGAAAGTTGGAAAATGAATAGGGAAGACCTAAGAAGAATTGATGCTTTGGAGTTGTGGTGTTGGTGAAGAATACTCAAAGTACCATGAAGTATACTGAAAGTACCATGGGGCTAACAAATTTGTCCTGGAGGAAGTGCAAGGCAGAATGCTCCCTGGAAGCAAGAATAGCCAGATTTCATCTCACCTACTTTGGTCATGTTGTCGGAAGGGACCATTCCCTGGAGAAGGATATAATGCTTGGTAAAGTGGCAGGTCAATGAAAAAGGGAAAGCCCCTCAACGAGTTGGATTGACACAGTAGCTGTAACAATGGGTTCAAGTGTAGCAAAGATTGTGACGCTGACACATGACTGTGAAGTCCTTCTGTTGCACATGGGGTCACTATGAGTCAGAGCCCACTCAACAGCATCTAACAATAATTTCCACAATACTGTAGCTAAAAGCAGAAATTTGACAAATTCGGTGACTATAAGAACACTGGCAGGAACAAAAACAACAGCACATACTTGTAACATGAAACCACATGATTCAAAGCATCATTGTAATTGGGTAATAATGACTGTTGACAGGAGCACATTCAAGGTTCACAAAGTAAATTAGTATAGAGTTTTAGCTTTCTAGGTATATTGATGCATGTAAGCTGGGTTTACAAAAAAAAATCTTGTTAAAACTAACTCCCGTAATATTTTTTGTAAAAAATATTTTCTGCTAAAACACTGCACAAACATTTTATAGACAATCATTTTGGTGTTACCTCCTCTGAGAGTGTCACTTGGTATAGTTTGACCCCTCACACTCCTCTAGTGATGTTGCTGTTGAGACTTGCTACTTGACCTAATATGATCTCTGTCCTGGATAGTGATCTTTGTGTGCTGAAACAGACTGTATATTGTGCTGTTGTTGAGTGAAATAGTCTATATATTTCTTTAAGTCTAGTTGGTTTATAGTGTCCTCTGTTTCCTTGTTAATATTCTTTCTAGATTTTCTGTCCTATATTGAAAGTTTTGTATTGACATCTCCAACTCTTACTGTGGTGCTATCTTTTCTCCCTTCAATTATGTCAGTGTTTGCTTTATATAGTTAAGTGCTCCAATGTTTGGTGCATATATATTTATGATTATTAAATCTTCTTGAACAATTGACCCTTTCCCCACAATATAATGTCTTTCTTTATCTCTTTGTTTTGGTTACCTAGTGCCACTCTGACAGGAATATACCACAAATGGAATGGCTTGAACTAACAGAAGTTTATTCTCTTTTCTA
>NW_006922177.1:87684-92913 GCF_000298275.1 Orycteropus afer afer
TGCCTGGTAGAGTGTCACTTTTTCTATCTTAATTTCCATCCACTAGAACTCAGAGAGAACTGTCCAGTTGTTCCTGGTTTATTTGAAATGGTCAAACATTATGTGTCTAGAGCCAATAAAAACTAAGATTTTCAGCAGGTGCATAGAAAAATTACAGATTTCCATAATATAATACATAAGAATAAATAACTTTCACATTCCTTGAAAGAATGAACTTTAATTCCTTCTGGTGTCTTAGGGAGTGAGTGAGAATAGGACTTCCATTCATCTATTGTCTGTTGAGGGGAGGCCAGTGTGAACAAGACTTCCATTCACTATTATCTGGAGGGGCAGTGTGAGCTGGACTTCCATTCCTCCTAGTTTCTGGTGAAGGTGAGTAGCATGAACAGAAATTCCATTTCTTCTGGTGTATCGTGGCAGGGCAGTGTGAATCAGACTTCCATTCCTCCTACTGTTTAGTGGGCAATGCAAACAGGATTTCTATACCTGTATTGTCTAGGGGGAAAACAGTGTGAACAGGACTTCCCTTACTTGTAGTGCCTGAGGAGGCTACTCAAATAGATCTTCCATGCTTCTCAATTTAGAAGCAGGGTGGAGTGCTTGCTATTTTAATGATTGACTACTTGGCCAAAATCTTTCCCAGATGGTAGCATTTCTGGTTTTATGATTTGTAGATGTAAGTCTCTTAGCCTTTTCAAGGTCCTGGATAATTTTCCTGGAGTGTCTTGTAATCCAGTGAAGTGTTTGTTTGACTCAGTGTCAAATAACAGAAATAGAAGACCATGCCCAAAGTACAGGTGTATACTATGTCAGTGACAATGATACCTAGTAAGCTTTTTTAATTTCTTTGTTGCTCTCAAGGAAATGTGCTTGTTTAACTTCTACAAAGGGAACTTTGGGGAAAAGAAGGATTCATTCTGTGAGTTGAGAAAATATGACCAGGTGGATGCTGTGAGCCTGCTTTAGCACCTGGTACCAGCCCACCTCCACAAGACCCCTTGCATCTCTCTTGTTGACCTCTCAAGCCCTCAGTACCAATATGGCTCTGAGGCTAACTAACAGGTGATAAAACAGAGACCATCTGTAATTAGACATGGAAACAGAGATAATCTGACATCACTCAGCTATACCTTATAGCAACCTTCCCAGGATGGGTCAGCTGCTAAATGAAGACCAAACAGGTACTATGTTAGAAGGAGCTTGGACAGTCCTAAGCAGTGTCAGAGGGTCATGTCAGAGGCAGGTAAGAGCTCAGAGGAGACCCAGCACAAGACAAGGGTGTGCACTGCTCTGTGCAGAGTCAAATACATGGGACACAAAGAAGGGGCTGGAGGTTACATCTCTGACCATAACCAGTGGTGGTGACATGCTACCTTTTGTGAGGTAGGACTGTATGTGCACATTGGCTTTCTTGGTCCAACCTGCAGATACAATGGGCATGGGTGGCACCAGCGTAGGATGGCTGTGGATATTGCCTTGGCAGGGCAGAGGATGAGGATCTGGTCCTGCTGTAATGCAGGGAAGTGGCCCGGATTCACTGCTCTGAGCTGAGCTTCACCATCTGTGGAACAGAGCCTTCCAAGCCTTCCTCAGAGAGCTATGTCAGGTCAAGTGAGAAACTGATATGACATGCTTTGGTGTGGACTGCTGATGCCAAATGAGCTGAATGAATGAGTATTATTTTGCCTGGTGTGGGAACAGAGACACTGATCAACAGACAACAAGAAAAGCAGTAATGGAATAGCTTTTTATAGAACATAAAAAACTGCTGAGCAAGTAGTGATTAATTTTCATTAAATCCATAATTGCTCACATCTACAAAAGCATCATAACTAATAGGGTTCACTTCAACCACCCATGGGCTAGAAAATATCAACTGTTTGAAATTTGAAGAATGTAGTGACTCACTGATTTGAATCTTCAAAGGTTGCTGGCAAGATGTGTCTCAAACCTCTGACTCATGCAAAATGATCCACTTAAAAGGTACATGGGGTTACTGTGGCTTTAAAAAATGGGCCCATGTATACAGCTAGCTTCCAGGATCACCACTCAGTGTCTTACCTTTTTGTGTGCTCTTTTCTCCCTCACTCACAGGTGGAGTCTATTCTTGTGCCCTCTAATCACTTTGGCTGATAGAAGAGGTGAACGTGAAGCTGTGCTGTTCTTGGCCTGGTGTTTAAGGCTATCTCCTCTGCCCTCCACCTAAGGCACTCTCTGGGGGATGCCAGCACAATGGAAACTAATACGCCCATGCTGTAACTTGGAGATCACTGCAACTCCCAGTCTTCAGCCGTTTCCCAGCCCAGGAAGCAGGCATGCAGTTGAAGGCTCAATTCAGACATCCCAGCCCAGGGGGCATCATGTGCAGATGAGCGCATCACCTCTTGCTATGAGTGACCTCTCTGAGCTCCCTGTGCTAGGAACAGAAATCTGCCATCCCTGGGCCCTGCCAGTATTCCCAATCCACAGAACTCACCAGTTTAGCAATCAAATGCCTTAGGCACTATGCCACCAGAGCTCCTACAGAACCTGGAACATAATTAAATGGCTGTTGTTAGATGCTGCAAAGATTTTGGGCAGAAGGAAACTGGCAAGCACAGTAGCATTTCCTGCCTTCTTATCTCCCTCTCTCTCTGCCCTGTGTGAGAATCGTTTCTGATTCCCACTGGATCTCAGGCTGCACTGAACTCAAAGAAAAAGGTGATGAGTCAGCACATAGTGCCCAGGCTCCAGTGTCTGGGCTCCACCCTGCTTCTGAAGCTGGTGAGATCATTACCCAGGAGGTGTGCCACAGGCAATCTGTTTTGTTAGGACAGGAAAATCATTGTCAGTTGTACAGTACCCCACCCCTTCTGAGTATTCTAAACACACAGAGTGGGCCAGAGAGTACACCTTTCCAGCCTCCAGTCCCCTGATCTCCTTCCTCCTGGTCTTAATTGTGGCGGACTACACATACACATATACATACATACACACACACATACACACAACATCACGTGAGGAGGCTAGGTGAACATAGCACCTGCAGTCACAGTTCATGGGCTTTCATGGTGTCCCATAGCTTTCTGGGCCTCTCCAGATCAAGACTCTTTGTTGGAATGTGCCAGAGTGTCTGGTAGTTCTAGCAAAGAAGGATGTTCCTCAAGGACTGGGTGTGATATGCTAACTGGTTTTACTATTTGACTTCCCCTAAGCCTTCAGAAGCAGCCTTTCAGAATGAGCTCCATTTATAACCGGATACGACTAAAGAAGGATATTCTTTGCAGAGATACCATGTGAGAAAGTTTGCCTGTCTTCTACTTAGATAGGGTCCTGGGAGACGATGTTGAACGCAAATTGTAACTGAAGACGACATGCATAGCTGAACTTCTAGGACTTATGTGTATTTCTGGGTCTGCCTAATGAGGTGCTGACACAGGGCAAGTTTTCTCAGTCAGTTGGAATTGCATTTGAACCAATGCAACCATGCTGCAACAAGACACATTTTCCTCTCTTTCTGTATGAATCTGGGAAGGGCTGTCTTCTAGTTCTTACTTCCTGCTCCACACTCATCAGCTTGTGGCATCTGTCTTTCAGATCCCAGAGATATCTGATCCCTAACCACATATCACTTTTATATCAAGACAGGGAGAAAGAGGTGCCTACCACCTGAGTTTCCTTTTGTTAAACAAACAATAACTAAGTAAAATCCACTTCATCTACTTACTTTGTTAGTCAGATGGAGAGAGAGATTATTGCAATTGATTCTGGTAGGATGCACGTCACATTTTTATTTTAAGTGAAGAAACTGATTTAGGCAATGGATATAAGGACATGAATAAGCTGGAAAAGATGTTCTGTTGAGTTCTGGTAAATGAAGATCTTTCCAAACCTCAGCGGGCTGACGGAGCTCCCATGCAGTGGAGCAGTGCATGGAAAAGTGTGGGTGCAGACTGGGCTTTTCAATGGATAAGATGGCTTTATCAGGCCTCTGCAGTGCATAGGCACTTGCTGTTTGCACAGACAAACACAAGGTCCACCTGGTCTATCCACAGATCAAGGGCATGGCTCTTGGCTAGCTGAAGCTGTGAGTTATTAATGAGACTCTGAAAAATACAAAATGCAGCTGTAAAGACATGAGTTTTTTCTTTGGACACAAACATATACTAAGTGAAGATAGTGTCATTTTAAAGGATGATCTTACATGGCCTTATAGTCTACTACTTACATGGCTTTATAGACTTTATAGTCTACTACTTACTTACTCTATAGTCTACTACTTACATGGCTTTATAATGTTTATAGTGCTGGGTTGCTATCTCTACCTTAGGCTGAGAAAGCTTGATTTAGAGTGCTTACATAACTCTGACATTCTTGGGTAAGTTAGTGAGCCAAACTGTTGGAAAGTCACTTTCTATAGCACAGCTGTGTACTCTTTTTATTTAATCCCTTTTGTAAGTGATATTTTTAAAATACTTTAGGACTGAGAATTCAAAACAAAAATAAATAAATAAATAAAATAAAAAACTCACTGCCATTGAGTTGATTCTGATTCATAGCAACCCCCATTTGGTTTCTGAGGCAGGAAATCTTTACAGAAGTTGATTGCCCAGTCTTCCTTCCACAGAGTGGCTGGTGGGTTTGAACTGCCAGTCTTCTGGTTAGCAGTCAAATGCCTTAGGCACTATGCTACCAGAGCTCCAATTCAGAACCATTTCTTTTATTTGTTGAGAGAGAAAAAATGACAAAAAATGGCTACATTTCTTAACTTCCATTCACAACTTAGCCCAAGGAGCAGCCTGCTCCCCTTGTGCTCTGTCAAGTATTTTGTTAGCTTCACTTAGTGTATTTTTGCTCCACTGGATGCTCAACTTCCTGCTCAGGCTCCAGGACACTGTCTGGAAGACAAAGTATGGGACTGGGAGCCTTGGCTGCTTGAGTCTCTGATTTACGTTCCCTGAGATATTATGGGGGCCTCCCCTGTCCCATGGTCTTCACATGCTTCATAGCTTTAGGAAATAGGTTCATTGTTTTAAAAGTGAAACATGCTTATTCTAATTATTTTGTATATTTTATGTATTTGTATTATATATATTTTTATAACTATCTAGAGATAAATCTAAAGAAATCAAAATTGGGAGGAGGCGGGGCAAGATGGCAGACTAGGCAGAAAGGTTGCACAGACCCTCTTCAACAAAGAAAAGGGAAACCAATTAACACAGACACAGAAGATAATCTTGGACCCCTGAG
>NW_006922177.1:101803-117598 GCF_000298275.1 Orycteropus afer afer
AAATCAAAATTGGACAAAATCCCTTCATTTAGAAATAATCACTCTATTAATTTTTGGTTAACATTACCCTAGAATATTTCTGTACATATATCTTCAAATATAGGTGTTATTGTTAGGTGCTGTCGAGTTGTTTCTGACTATGTACAATTCAACAAAACACTGCTTGGTCTTGTGCCATCTTCATAATTGTTGCTATGTTTGAGCCCATTGTTGCAGTCACTGTGTCAACCCATCTCACTGAGGGGCTTCCTCTTTTTCTCTGATCCTCAACTTTACCAAGCATGAAGTCCTTCTTCAGGGATTGGTTTCTCTTTATAACATATCCAAAGTATGTGAGATAAAGTCTTACATATTTGCTTTGAAGGTGCATTCTGGCTGTACTCCTCCAAGACAGATTTGTTTGGTCTTTTGGCAGTCCATGGTATATTCAGTATTTTTCACCAGCATCATGATTCTTCCTTATGCATTGTACATCTTTCATATGCAGATAAGGCAACTGAAAATACCATAGCATGGGTTTGGCACACCTTAGTCCTCAAGATGACATCAAGAGGTCTTTTGCAGCAGATTTGCCCAATTCAATATGTTGTTTGATTTCTTGACTGCTGTTTCCATGGGCATTGATTGTGGATCCAAAACGAAAAATCCAAGTAAAATAAAATCCTTGACAACTTCAATATTTTCTCCATTTATCATGACGTTGTTTATTGGTCTAGTTTTGAGGATTTTTGTTTTCTTTATTTTGAGATATAATCCATAATGAAAGTTTTAGTCTTTGATCTTCATCAGTAAGTTCTGCAAGTCTTCTTCACTTTCAGCAAGCAAGGCTGTGTCATCTGCATATCACAGGTTGTTAATGAGTCCTCCTCCAATCTTGACACCATGTTTTTCTTCATATAGTCCATTTTCTTGGTTTATTTGCCCAGCCTACAGATTGAATAAGTATAGTGAAAAGATACAACGCTGACACACACCTTTACTTATTTTAAACCATGCAGTGTCCCCTTGTTCTATCTGAATGACTACCTCTTGGTCTATGTACAGCTTCCATATGAGGACAACTAAGTGTTTTGTAATTCTCATTCTTTACATTCTTTATCTATAATATTTTATAAATTGCTTTGCACAGTCAACAAAACACAGGTAAACATCTTTCTGGTATTCTCTGCTATTAGTCAAGACCCATCTGACATCAGCAATGATGCCCTTTGTTCTACATCCTCTTCTGAATCTGGCTTGAATTTCTAGCAGTTCCCTGTTGTTGTACTGCTGCAATCATTTTTTAATTATTCTCACTAAAATTTTACTTGTGTGTGGCATTAATAATATTGTTCAATAATTTCTGCATTCTATTGGATTACCTTTCTTTGAAATGGGCAAAACATGGATTTCTTCCAGTTGATTGGCCAGGTAGCTTTCTTCCAAATTTCTTGACATAGATGAGTGGGTACTTCCACTGTTGCATCTGTTAGTTGAAATATCTCAATTGATATTTCATCTGTTCCTAGAGCCTTATTTTTCTCCAATGTCTGTAGTGCACCTTGAATTTCTTCCTTCAGTAACATTGGTTCTTGATCATATGCTATCTTCTGAGATGTTTCAACATTAACCAATTCTTTTTGGTTCAGTGACTGAGTATTCCTTCCATCTTCTTTTCATGCTTCTACATTGTTCAATAATTTGCCCAGAGTATCCTTCAATATTGCCGTTCAATAGTTGAATTTTTTCATAAGCTGTTAGCTATTTATCACTTGACATAAATAGGATTGGTTATATCTTTGATGTGGTCCTGTTGTTTAATTTTTCATATAATTATATATTATGCACTTTTATCATATTAATAAAGTAAATTCTGCATCATTTTTTTTAGGGATGGATCTCTAGAGTCACACTGTGGATACGTACCTTAATTTACTAAACAGTCTCCGTAAGTGTATCTATGTTTAGTTTCCTATTAAAATAAAAAGAATGAGTGGCTTAGTGAGCCAGTTTCCAGCTCAGAGGAGGGCCTAACCCAGGACAGCATATGACAATGGCATACTCAGTGTCTCTGTATGGATGGTAGTGTCATGGGCTGGGTGGAATGCTGAGTTTTTCTTATCGTGCATGTGTTTTGTGCAATGCTTGAAGTGCCAGCATGACTCAATTAGAGAAAGATGGAGAGCACTGACAGACCCAAGCATCTGGAACCTGTTTTCCTGTTGAACAAAGGATCTATGAGGCAGCTTTATCTCCTGCCCATGTCCGGAAGGGATAATCACCTGAATCTTGGGCAATCATTCTCTGCCTAAGACACTCTTCTTGTGACAGTGCATATCAAAAAGCCCTACTGGCACTTCCTTAATGTCTACTAAACACTGATGGGACTAAAAGCAAGTGCTCAACCAGTTCTTTGAGACTCTCTGGGATCTGCGATTTGAGCTGGTAAATCACAACCAGGCTACAAAACCCCTCTGTACATACAGACTTGTTTCCACTGAGTCCATCCTTTGCCCTGGAGGCAAACCAGTCCAAGGGAACCATAACGTCTTCATGTGTGTAATCTTGCAGGTCTGGTCTCTGCTGTCACTGGCCTTTCATCTCCTCTCTCCCACTTGTAAATGGTGCAGCAGATTCCTTTTCTCAGACAAGGGGCAGAGCAGCTGTTCCCAGTAACAGTGATGACATGGCTGCTGAGACAAACACTCTCCGACGAGGCATGAGAACACTAAATCCAAACCACGTTGTTTAGCTTTCCCTCTGCTGAGGGGAATGCCACATGCCCTAAAGTAAATGAAAGGGGCTATAGTTTAGAAAATATGACAGAGTTGAAAACTTAAAGCTGGATCACACAGTTGCATCCCCTAGGGGAGAAATGACAAAGGGAATGTGTATATATTACCATGGCAGTTCATTAGCTGGGAAACTGCCCTTGTAAGAAAATGGAGCCCCAGTGATGGTGTGTCAAAGATGCTAGAGGGGCAGTTGACAGTCACTGTTGGGATGGTGCACATATTGACAGGACTTGAAGAACACATTAGTTTGTGAGAAAGGATTTTCACAGTTTGCTTTCTGTTCACTGATTCAGACTGACACCAAATGCACACAGGGCTGTGTGACCTTGACATTTATATACTGTGGTTCCCAATTTCCCTTCTGGATTGAAGAGTCACCAAGAGTCTATAAACAGAGTGCAATGGTCAAATTTCACAGGGGCCGGGTAAGCTCTGGGGAGGGGCAGGGTCATCTGAAGCTTAGAAGGAGTGGAGTGAACAGCACCATAAAGATGCTGTCCTACTCTAGGGATGGCTGTAGCACAGAACTACCCATCTCAGGCTTCTGGGACCTCCCTTTCATGGGCTCCTGGATGTTTGGGAGAGGCTGGGAATTATAGTGTTCTAGGTGGAGAGAAAGAGAAAGCCAGGTGGCTGTCAGCAAGCATTTCCATGTAAGCATTTCTGGTAAATTAAAGAAGCTTCAGAGGAAAGAACCTAAATTCCCAAAGCTCAAGTAATTTGTTGTGATTTCCTTTTTCATACTAGTCATTTTTCTTTTCATTATTTTCTCTTAAGTTTTTAAAATTATTTGTCATTCTGATAATTTTTTGGGAGCTGTGTGTGGGGCAATGCCTAAGGCATTTGATTGCTAACCAGAAAGCTGGTGGTTCAAACCCACCAGCTGCTCTTCGGAAGGAAGATGGGGCAATCTACTTCTGTAGAGGTATTGCCTCAGAAACCCTTATTCTGTATTTGTAATTGTGTATTCTTTTTCTTAAAGAAGGGCCCTAAATGTGAAAGACTGGCCCACAGAACTGAGCATGAATATTTTTGACAATTGTCACCCCTGGAGTCTCATTACTCAGGTGGTACAGTCCCAGAGAACCCTTGCTGACTATCCTGGGGTTGTTCTCACTCCTTTCCATGCACTGTCAAGTGAAGGACCCTCACACAGACACAGCCAGTGTTCATGTTATCAGAGAAGCCTTCAGTACCCTCCTCCTTGGCAAAGGGAGGTGATTTCACTGGTAAAGCACTTGCTTAGGAAGGGAGCAAAGAAACCTGCTGGTGGCTTCTTGTGAGTGTATCCTTGCCCCTGACCTCAGGCATAATGACAACAGTTGTGAGGAAGGCCAGTGAGGCCTGGACTCTATCCAGAAGCAATGTGTGACCTGACCTGAGGTAGAAAGATGACCTGGAGTGGAAAGATGTCACCCACAATGGCACTAGGCAATGGGTTCAAGTGTAGCAAGAATGGTGGGGCTGGCTCAGGACCGGGCAGTGTTTCGCTCTGCTGTGCATAGGGTGGCTATGAGTTGGAGACGACTCAATGGCACTTAACAACAACAACAACCACAAAGAAAATTAATAAGCCTTCTAACTAAAATAAGAAAGAAAAACATCACAAGGACTTAGTAAACACAAAATCAACAACAATGAAAAAAAGAGAAAGACAGCCTGATAGTAAAATGCATTCAGCACAGAAAAAATATTTGGAATGAAGAAACCATCAGCATCACAATAAAAGACACAAAAGAATCACATAAATAAATTCATACCTATCATTTATTACACTAAATGAAAGGATTAAACACACCAGTCAAGAGAAAGGGAGTGGCCGATTGGATAAATAAACAAAACATATCAATCTGCTGCCAACAAGAGACTCACCTTAGGCACAAAGATAAAAATAAATTAAAAATCAAGGGATGGAAAAAAAAAAATCAAGCTAATGCAACCAAATATCAGCAGGATTGGCAATATTAATTTCTGATAAAATAGACTTCAAGGCAAAATCCAGCATAAGAGACAAGAAAAGGGTTTATATGATGATAAAAGGGTCAATTGACCAAGAAGACATACCATAATAAATATCTATACTCCCAATGAAAAAGCTCCAAAATACACAAAGCAAATATTAACCGAATTGAAAGGAGAAATAGACATTACTACAATAGTAGTAAGAGACTTTAACACACCACTTTTGATGAAGGACAGAATAACTACCAAAAACATGCAACAAAGATACAGATCTTAACAACACAATCAACCAACTTGACCTCACAGACGTATACAGAGCACTCAATGCAACAAAAACACAATACACATTCTTTCTCAGTGCACATGGATCAATCTCCAGAATAGACAATATGTTAGGTCACAAATCAAGTCTCAATAAATTTAAAAATTTCAACATTCTACAAAGCATCTTCTCAGCTCACAATGCTATAATATTAGAAATCAACAATATGAAGACCGGGGGAGAAAAATTAAATACATGGAAACTTGAATAACACATTTCTCAAGAATCACTGGGTAACAGAAGAAGTAAAGGGTGAAATAAAAAAATTCCTAGAAACAAATGAAAATGAAAACACAACATATCAAAACTTACAGACACAATGAAAGTGGTACTCAGAGTTCAATTTACAGCAATGAATGGATACATCAATAAAGAAGAAAGAACCAGAATCAACATCTTAACACAATACCAACAATGAGAAAAAGAACAACAAAAGAAGTATTCAGTCTCAGAAGAAGGAAAATAATAAAGATTAGAGCAGTAATGAAGCAGAAAACAGAAAAACAGTAGAAAGAATCAACAATACTAGAAGCTAATTCTTCAAAAAGATCAACAAAATTGACAATCCACTGGCAAAATTAAGTAAGGAAAAGAAAAAGAAGATGCAAATAACATGAATAGTAAGTGAAATGGGCAACATTACCACAGAACCAACTGAAATAAAAAGGATAAAAACAGAAAACTATGAAGAACTGCACTTCAACAAAATAGAAACCTAGAAAAAATTGGCAAATTTCTAGAAACAGAAGACCTACCAAAATTATCACAGGCTAAGGTAGAAAAGTTGAACAGACCCATAACAAAGGAGGAAATTGAGCAGGTCATAAAAAAAAACTCCACACCCAAAAAATGTCTTGGTCCAGAT
This sequence comes from Orycteropus afer afer, assembly GCF_000298275.1. Classification (NCBI taxonomy): domain Eukaryota; kingdom Metazoa; phylum Chordata; class Mammalia; order Tubulidentata; family Orycteropodidae; genus Orycteropus; species Orycteropus afer. Next base: position 107,727 of record NW_006922177.1, read on the forward strand.
GGCTTCACTGGAGTATTCCATAAAATATTTAGAGAAGAGGTGGTACCCATCATACCCAAGTTGTTCCAGAACATAGAAAAGGATGGCATAATCCCAAGTTCATTCTATGAAGCAATCATAACGCTGATACCAAAATCAGGCAAAGACACCACTAAAAAGGAAAACTACAGATGAATATCAGTCATGAATATAGATGCAAAAAATCTTCAACAAAATCTTAGCCAATAGAATACAACACTATATACAAAAAAAAAAAAAAAAAAAGAAAAGAAAAACACTAAGACCAAGCAAGATTCATATCAGGTGTGCAAGGATGGTTAAACATTAGAAAAGCAATCAATGTAATCCATCACATAAATAACATGATGGAAAATAACCACATGGTCATTTCAATTGATACAGAAAATCATTCGGCAAAATCCGGCACCAATTTCTCATGAAAACTCTCAGCAAAATAGGAGTGGAAGGATAGTTCCTCAACATAATAAAGGATATATATGCAAAATGAACAGCCAATATTATTCTCAGTGGAGAGAGATTCAAACATTCCCTTTGCAAATGGGAAGCAGGCAAGGATGCTCTCTATTACCTCTTCTATTCAACATTGTATTGGAAATCCTAGCCAGGGCAATAAGACAAGAAAGAGGAATAAACAATATCCAAATTGGCAATGGAGAAATAAAATTATTTCTATTTGCAGATAGCATAATCCTATGCATAGAAAATCCCAGAGACCCAAAAAGAAAGTTACTAGAACAGATTGAAAGATTCAAGAAAGTGACAGGACACAAGATCAACATACAAAAATCAGTTGGATTCTTTTACATCAACAAAGAGATCTCTGGAAAGGAAATAAGAAAAATAATACCATTTACCATAACCTCTAAGAAGATAAAATACTTAGGAATGAATCTTACTATGGACAAACAGACTTATGCAAAGAAAACTACAAACATTACTACAAGAGACCTATGTAAGTAGAAGACTACTCCATGCTCATGGATAGAAAGAGTTAACATTGTGAAAATGTTGATACTACCCAAAGCAATGGATTGATTCAATGCAATCCAAATTCATATTCTATCAATATTCTTTAAGGGCATGGAAAAATCAATCATTAATTTCATAATTAATGGAACATGTAAGGAGGATGGGGGACAGCCCCATACAGCAGGAAGCAGCAGCAGACAGAGCTGGCAGGAACAGGCAGGGGAAAGCCCAGGAAGTGAGCAGAGTGGTTGGAACAGCTAAGGGAGACAAACTTGTCTGTTGGTTTATTGTACTGTGGTGACTTGCATGTTGCTATGAGGCTGGAGGCTGTGCCGGCAGGGATGCCCATGGTGCACCAGTTTCAGTGGACCTTCCAGACTGAGACTTCTTCAGAAGAAGGAAGAGGCCATCCACTTCTCAAAGAATTGGCCAGTAAAAACCTTATGAGTAATAGTGAAACACTGTCTGATATACTACTGGGAAATTTTATGAATAGCCCTGAAACATTGTCCAAGACAGTGCCAGAAGATGAGCCTCTCAGGTCAGAAGGCACTCAAAATGTGACTGGGAAAGAGCTGCCTCATCAGAGTAGAGCTACATTAATGATATAGATAAAGTAGAGGTTTCAGGGCCTCCATTTGCTGGAGTGGCATGATTCAATATGAGAAGAAACAGCTGCAAACATCCATTGATAATCAGAACATGGAATGTACCAAGAATGAAACTAGGAAAACTGGAAGTTGTCAAAAATGAAATGGAACACATAAAGATTGATATCCTAGGCATTAGTGAGCTGAAATGGACCAGTTTTGGCCATTTTGAATCAGATAACCATATGATCTACTATGCCGGGAATGACAATTTGAAGAGGAATGTCATGGCATTCATCATTCCAAAGGATGATTCAAGATCTGTTCTGAAGTACAGTGCTGTCAGTGATAGAATAATATCCATACACCTGCAAGGAAGATCAGTTAATACCACCATTATACAAACTTATGCACCAACCACCAAAGCCAAAGATGAGGAAATTAAAGATTTTTACCAACTTCTGCAGTCTGAAATTGACCAAACATGCAATCAAGATGTGCTGATTATCACTGGTGACTGGAGTGCAAAAGTGGGAAAGAAAGAAGAATCACTAATAGTTGGAAAATTTAGTCTTGGAGATAGAAATAATGCTAGAGATCGATGGTGGCTATATATGTGGACTTCACTAGACAAAGTACACAGGAATCAGATTGACTACATCTGTGGTAAGAGGCAATGGAGAAGCTCAATATCTTCAGCCAAAACAAGACCAAGAGCTGATTGTAGAACAGACCATCAACTGCTCATTTGCAAGCTCAAGTTGAAGTTGAAGACAATTAAAACAAGTCCACAAGAGCCAAAATATGACCTTGATTATATCCCTCCTGAATTTAGAGACCATTTAAAGAATAGTTTTGTTGCATTGAACACCAATGACTGAAAACCAGAGGAATTGTGGGATGACATCAACAACATCATCCATGAAGAAAGTAAAAGGTCATTTAAAAGACAGGAAAGGAAGAAAAGACCAAATGGATGTCAGAAGAGACTCTGAAACTTGACATTGAATGGAGAGTAAGTAAAGCAAATGGAAGAAATAGCAAGATAAAAGAGCTGAACAGAAGATTTCAAACAGCAGCTCAAGAAAACAAAGTCAATTATTATAATGAAATGTGCAAGAACATGGAAATGGAAAGCCAAAAGGGAAGAACACACTTGGCATTTCTCAAGCTGAAAGAACTGAAGAGGAAATTTAAGTCTCTAGTTACAATATTGAAAGATTCTAAGGGCGATGTATTGAATGATGCAAGAAACATCAAAAGAAGATGGAAGGAATACACAGAGTCATGGTACCAAAAAAGAATTGTTTGATGTTCATCCATTTCAGGAGGTGGCATATCAAGAACCAATGATATTGAAAGAAGTTGAAGCTGCAATGAAGGAAGTGGCAAAAAAACAAGGCTCCGGGAATTGATGGGATGCCCATTGAAATGTTTCAACAAACAGATGCTGCACTAGAGGTACTCACTCAGCTATGCCATGAGATTTGGAAGACAAGTACCTGGTCAACTGACTGGAAAAGATCCATATTTGTACCCATCCCAAAGAAAGGTAATCCCACAGAATGTGGAAATTATCAAACAATATCGTTAATATTGCTTGCAAGTAAAATCTTACTGAAGATAATTCAAAAATGGTTACAGCAGTATATTGACAGAGAACTTCCAGAAATGCAAGCTGGATTCAGAAGAGGATGTGGGACGAGGGATGTCATTGCTGATGTCAGATGGATCTTGGCTGAAAGCAAAGAATACCAGAAAGATGTTTATGTGTGTTTTATTGACTATGCAAAAGCATTTGATTGTGTGGATCATAACAAATTATGGATAACACTGAGAAGAACTTAGTCGTGCTCATGAGGAACTTGTACATAGACCAGGAGGCTGTCGTTTGAACAGAACAAGGGACACTGCATGGTTTAAAATCAAGAAGGGAGTTTGTCAGCATTATATCCTTTCACCATACTTATTCAATCTGTATGCTGAAAAAATAATCTGAGAAGCTGGACTTATGAAGAAGAACATAGCATCGGGATTGGAGGAAGACTCATTAACAACCTATGTTATGCAGACGACACAACTTAGCTTGCTGAAATTGACCATGACTTGAAACAATTACTGATGAATATTGAAGACTGCAGTCTGTGATATGGATTATACCTCAATATAAAGAAAACAAAAATCCTCACAATGGGATCAATATGCAACATTGTGAATGGAGAAATGGAGAAAAGACTGAAGTTGTGAAAGACTTCATATTACCTGGTTCTACAATCAACACTAATGAAATCAGCAGTCAAGACATCAGATGTCATATAGCATTGGGCAAATATGCTGCAAAAGACCTCTTTCAAGTGCTGAAGAGCAAAGATGTTTCTTTGAAGACTAAGGTGTGCTTGACATGAGCCACTGTTTCAATAGCCTCATATGCATTTTGAGAGCTGTGCAATGAAAAAGGAAGACCAAAGAAGAATAAATGCTTTTGAATTGTGGTGCTGGCAAAGAATGCTGAAAGTACCGTAGGCTGCTAAAAGAACTAACAAATCCGTTCTGGAAGAAGTGCAATCAGAATGCTCCTTGGAAGTGGGAATGGCCAAACTTTGTCTCACCTACTTTGGTCATGTTGTAAGAAGGGACCGTTCCCTGCAGAAGGATATCACGCTTGGCAAAGTGGAGAGACAACAAAAAAGGGGAAGGCCCTCAACAAGATGGATTGACACATTGGCTGCAACAATGGCCTCAGGTATAGCAGGGATCGTGGGGCTGGCACAGGACCAGGCAATGTTTTGTTCTGCCCTACATGAGGTTGCTATGCATTGGAGATGACTGGACAGCATATAACAACAACAACAATTTCATATGGAAAGGAAAGAACTAGGATATACAAAGTACTACTTAAGAAGAACAAAGTAGGAGGTCTCACATTGCTCAACCTCAAAGTCACAATCTAAAAATACAGCTACAGCAGTCAAAACAGTCTGATATTGGGGCTATGATATTGGGACACGTAGATCAGTGGAACAAAATTCAGTATCCAGAAACAGGTCCATCCACCTATGGACAGCCGATCTTTGACAAAGGGCTGAAACCCATTCAATGGGGTAAAATAATCTCTTTTACAAATGGTGCTGGCACAACTGTATATACATTTGCAGAAAAAATGAAACAAGATCTATACCTAACACCATACACAAAAATGAACACAAGATGGAACAAAGACATAAATGTAAAACCCAAAACTATAAAGTTCATGAAAGATAAAATGGGGGCAAATTTAGAAGCCCTAATTTATGACAACAACAACAACAAAAAACTATCAAGCATAATCCAAAATGCCCAAACAGCATAAAATAAACCAGACAAACTTTTTTGTACATCAAAAGAGTTCTCCAAAAGAGTAAATAGTGAACTTACAGCCTGGGAAAAAAAATATTTGGCAATGACATAGCTAACAAAGGACTTATCTCTAAATTTTATAAAAAAAACTTCAATACCTCAACATCAAAAAGACAAAAAATCCACTTCAAAAATGGGCAAAAGACATGAAAAGACACTTCACCAAAGAAAATATTAAGGTGTCCACAAAATACGTGAAGAAATACCTGTAATCATTAGCCATTACAGAGATGCAAATCAAAACAACAATGAGATGTCATCTCACCCCAGCAACAACAGCAAAGTTCAGCAAGAGAAAACAACAAATGCTGGTGAAGGTGTGGAAAGATTGAAAATCTCATACACTGCTGGCAGGACTGTAAAATGGTAAAATCACTGTGGAAAATGGCATGTCCCTTCCTTAAAAAGTTGGAAATAAAAATGCCATTTGATCCTGCATTCCCAATACTAGAAATATATCCAGGATCACACACCCTTGTTTATCACAGCAGCATTCACAACATCAAAGAGATGGAAACCACCTAAGTGCCTGTCAAAAGACAAATGGATAACCAATTTATGGTAGCAGTTGTTTTGTTAGGTGCTATCGAGTTGGCTCTGACTCATAGTGACCCTGTGTGCAACAGAATGAAACACTGCCCAGTCCTGTGCCACCCTCGTGATCCTTGTTACATGTGAGCACATTGTTGTATCCACTGTGTCAATCCATCTCATTGAGGGCCTTCCCCTTTTTTTGCTGCCACTCCACTTTACCAAGCATGATATCCTTCTCCAGGGAATGGCCCCATCTTAAACATGACCAAAGTGGGTGAGACAAAGTCTGGCCATTCTCGCTTCCAAGGAGCATTTTGGCTGTACTTCTAGGACACATTTGTTAGTTCTTCTGTCAGTCTATGGGACTTTTAGTATTCTTTGCCAACACCATAATCCAAAATCATCAACTCCTTGGTCTTCCTTACTCATTGTCCAGCTTTCACATACATATGTGGCTATCAAAAACACCATGGCTTGGGTTAAGTGCACCTTAGTCTTCAAAGAGATATCTTTGCTTCTTAGCACTTTAAAGAGGTCTTTTGCAGTAGATTTGCCCAGTGCAAAATGCCCTCTGATTTCTTGACTGCTGCTTCTATTTGTGTTGATTGTGGAACCAAGTGACTTGAAATCTCTGACAACTTCAAGCTTTTCTCCATTTATCATGATGCTGCTAATTGGTCCAGTTGCAAGGATTTTCATTTTCTTTGTGTTGAGATGTAATTCATACTGAAAACTGTAGTCTTTGATCTTCATCAGTAAGTGCTTCAAGTCATCTTCACTTTCAGCAAGCAAGGTTCTGTTGTCTGCATATTACAGGTTATTAAGGAGTCTTCCTCCAATCCTGTTGCTGTGTTCTTCGTATAGTCCAGCTTCTTGGATTATTTGCTCAGCATACAGATTGAATAAGTACAGGAAAAGATACAACCCTGTCACACACCCTTCCTGATTTTAAACCATGCAGTATCCCCTTGTTCTGTTTGAACAACAGCCTCCTGGTCTATGTACAGGTTCCAGATGAGAAAAATGAAGTGTTCTATCATTTCCATTCTTCTTGATGTTATCCATAATTTGTTACAATTCACACAGTCAAATGTTTTTGCATAGTCAGGAAAACATAAGTAAATACCTTTCTAGTATTCTTGGCTATCAGCCAAGATCCATCTGACCTCAGCAATGATATCCCTCATTCCATGTCCTCTTCTGAATCCAGCTTGTGTTTCTGGAAGTTCCCTGTTAATATACTGCTGCAACAAGTTTTGAATTATCTTCAGAAAGATTTTATTTGCCTATGATATTAACAATATTGTTCGATAATTTCCACTTTCTGTGGCATCACCTTCCTTTGAAATGAGTACAAATATAGATCTCTTCCAGTCAATTGGCCAGGTAGCTGTCTTCCAAATTTCTTGGCATAGATGAGTAAGTCTATTTGTTGAAATATCTCAATGGGTATTCTGTCTCTCCCTGGGACCTTATTTTTTGCCAATTCTTTCAATGCAGCCTTGACTTCTTCCTTCAGTACCATCAGGTCTTGATCATATGCCACCTCCTGAAATGAATGAGCATTGACCAATTCTTTTTGGTACATTGACTGTGTATTCTTTCAATTTTCTTTGATCTTTCCTTCATCAGTCAATGTTTTACCCATAGAATCCTTCAATATTGCCACTCGAAGCTTGAATTTTTTCCTCAGTTCTTTCAGCTTGAGAAATGCTTTTTCTCTTTTGGTTTTCAATTCCAGATCTTTGTGTATTTCATTATAGTAATTGATTTTGTCTTCTCAAGCTGCTCTTTGAGATCTGTTCAGCTCTTTTACCTTGTTATTTCTTTCATTTGCCTTAGCTACTCTCCATTCAAGAGCAAGTTTCAAAGTCTCTTCTCAAATCTATTTTGGGACTTTTCTTCCTTTTCTATCTTTTTAATGACCTTTGGCTTTCTTCATGTATACTGTTCTTAATGTCACCCCACAATTCCTCTGGTTTTCAGTCATTGGTGTTCAATGAGTCAAATCTATTCTTTAGATGATCTCAAAATTCAAGTGGGATATATAAAGATCATGTTTTGGCTCTCATGGACTTGTTTTAATTGTCTTCAGCTTCAACCTGAACTTGCATATGAGCAATTACAAGTTCAATCAGCTCCTGGCCTTGTTTTGGCTGAAGATATTGTGCTTCTCCATTACCTCTTTCCACAGATGTAGTACATCTGACTCTTGTGTATTCCATCTGGTGAAGTCCACGTGTATAACCTTTATGGTGTTTGAAAAATGTACTTGCAGTGAATAATTTGTTGGTCTTGGAAAATTCTATCATGCGATCTCTGGTGTCATTTCTATCTTCAAGGCCATATTTTCTAACTACTGGTGATTCTTCTTTGTTTCCAACTTTTGCATTCCAATCACCAGTGATAATCAACACATCTTAACTGCATGTTTGGCCAATTTCAGACTGTAGAAGTTGGTAAAAATGTTCAATTTCCTCTTCTTTGGCTTTGGTGGTTGGTGCATAAATTTGAATAATAGCAGTATTACCTGGTCTTCCTTGTAGGTATATGGATATTATCCTATCACTGAAAGCATTGCACTTCAGGATAGATCTTGAAATGTTCTTTGTGATGATGAATGCCACACCATTCCTCTTCAGTTTGTCATTCCCAGCATAGTAGAGCATATGAATGTCTGATTCAAAATGGCCGCAAACTGTCAATTTCAGCTCCTTAATGCCTGGGATATCATCCTTTATGTATTCCATCTCATTTTTGACAACTTCCAATTTTCAGAGATTCATACTTCATACATTCTATGTTCTGATTATTAATAGATATCTGTCAGCTTGTCATACTGTGGTGGCTTGTGCTTTGCTATGAGGCTGGCAGGTATGTCACTGGTATTTCAAATATCAGCTGGGTCACCCATCGTGAATAGGTTTCAGTGGAGTTTCCAGACTAATACAGACTCAGAAGAAGGAAGGGGCCATTCACTTCAGAGAATTGAATGACAATGAAATACTGTCTTCTATATTACAGGAAAATGTTATGAATATCTCTGAAACATTGTCCAATATAGTGCCAGAAGATTAGGCCCTCAGGTTGGAAGGCATTTGAAATACGATTGAAGAAGAGCTGCCTCCTGAAAGTAGAGTCTACCTTAATGACGTAGATGGAATAAAGCTTCTGGACTTCCATTTGCTGATGTGGCAATCTATAGTACATACACACAATGGAACACTATGCAAATTAAAGAATAATGAAGAATTAGTGAATCACCTCATTACATGGATGAAGTTGGAGGGCATTGTGCTGAATTAAAAAATGAATCACAGAAGGACAAATAATGTATGAGCCCATTAGTATAAAAAGCCAAGGAAAAGTTTACACAAGAAAACAAATTTTATTTCTTAATTACCATGAGTGACACCAAAAACAAAGCAAACTCACTGCTGTCAAGTCAGATCTGACTCACAGTGACCCCTCCTTGGGTTTCTGATGTGGTATCGCTACAGAAGCAGATTGCCCAACCTTTCTTCTGAGGAGTGGCTGGTGGGTTTGAACCACCAGCCTTCTGGCTAGCTGTCAAATGCCTTAGGCACTGTGCTACCAGAGCTCCTGCCAGGGATGGAAAGGGAGGGGAAATAGATAGTTAAGAGACAGGTTTGATATGGGTGAAGGGAAAAGCAATATAACAAAAGCCTGTGACTAGCACACTATCAACAAGGAAAAGACATAGAGTGGTGCACAAGAGGTACAGACAATAAAGACAATTATTCTTGTATACACAGTACTGTTACTTATCAGTAACAGTAAACACAAATCTACAGGTGTATACATTGGTTGAAAGGCAAGAAGATCAAGTATGGGTAGGCAAGTGGGTGTATACTCATGACCATATATAAGTTTGGCAGATGATATTCCTACATATGTATTTGTATGTGCTATAAAAATATCCATATACCATTTAAACTTAACAGAGGGCAAAGTTAGAATAACTTCTTTGCCACAACTAAGCACCTTGAGGGAATGAGTTGCTGGGCCTGCTGGCGGGGGATCATGGTCATGGAGGATATCAAGTTCAATTGGCATAACATGGTATACAAAAATATTTTTCTGCATTTTACTTCAATGAGTAGCAACTGAGGTCTTAGAAGCTTGTGAGTGATTATCTCAGATGCAACTGTTGATCTCGCCTCATCTGGAGCAAAGAAGAGTGAAGAAAATTAAAAAAAAAAAAAAAATGTTTGGAAATAGTCCAAAGGATTAATAGACCATGAGAACCTCAGCCTACTTGACCCTGAGACTGGAAGAACTAGATGGTGCCTGGCTATAACTGTCAACCACTGAAAAAGGGATCAAAATAGAAGATTCTGG
>NW_006922177.1:117698-120218 GCF_000298275.1 Orycteropus afer afer
AAAAAAAAAAAAAAAATGACCAAGCTTACTGGTCTGATAGAGAATGCAGTAAAACCCCCAAGACTATGGCTTCACCCTTTAAGTCTGGAAATTAATTCACTCCTGTGGCTTAACTTATAGCCAAAAACTAGGCAGGTCTATGAGCTAAACACTTAGACCAGGGAGATGCACTCCTTAGAACAATCAACCATGGGATATCAGAAGGGCAGGATTTGCACAGGGAAAAAGATAGGGAGGCAGGAATTCATAGGCAAGAAGGACACAGGGAAAGGGTAACAACAGGGAGGAAGTGGGAGAAGACCTGTTACACTTCAGGTAATGTAAGGAGTATCACAAAACATGTATGAATTGTTGAATGTAAAGTGAATCTACTTTGTAAAATTTCACTCAAATCACAGTACAAAGTGAAATAAAGAGGAAAGATAAGTACCCCCCCGAAAAAAAAGGAACCCAAAACAGTTAATACATATTTTGTTTCATGACATTGATTGTAATTCCCATGATGTAACAGCTTTCTTCCACAATGTAAGTGTGTGCTAAAGTTAAGGGAAGTAATGTTGGCCTCACTGGCCACATGAGAGTACCCATCAGGACTATTGCACAGCCAACAGTATTCATTATAACTTCCTCCTTGTGGTTACTTTTTTCCTGTGTCCTCTTTTCCTTTGTGTTCCTGCCCTCTGAGCTTTCTCCCTGCACAAATGCTGGCCTTCTGATCTTCCATGGTTGATAGCTTTAAGGAGTACACCTCCCTGTTATAATTGTTCCCCTCTTAGGCCTGCCTACTGTTTGGCTGAAAGTTAAGCCAAAGGAATGAGCTCAATTCCAGGCCTGAAGGGTGAATTGGGACTATAGTCCCATCAGTTTCACCAGTCTCTATCAGAACAGTGTTGTGTTTTTTTTTAATGATTTTGATTTTTGTTCCACGTTTTCCTCCCACTCTATCCAGGATCTGCAGTTTTGATACCTTTCTGAGAGGTTGGCAGTGGTAGCAAGGCACCGTCTAGTTCTGGTCTCAGAGTCATACAGGCTGAGGTTCTCATGGTCCCTTAGTCCTTTGTACTAATTGATTCCATGCATCTTTGATTTTCTTCTCTCTTCTTTGCTCCGGATGAGGAGAGACCAATAGTTGCATCACAGGTGGCTACTCATAAGCTGTTAAGATTACTCACTACTCATCAAAGTAGAATGTGGAAAAGTGTTTTTGTGTACTATGTTATGCCAATTGAACTTGATCTTCCCTGCATCCATGGTCCTGAGCCTGCAGGCCCAGTGACTCGTTCCCTTAAGGTGTTTGGCTATGGCTAAAAACTATCATAATTTTGCCCTCTTATAGCTATATTATATATATATATGGACCTTTTTCTAGCAATGCACATGCATATGTAGAAATATCATCTGCCAAATCTATATTCAGGAATATTCCCTTTTGGCTATCTATACTCCATCATGTTGCCTAACTATTTATCCAGCTATAGATTAATCTTTATTATTACTGATAATGCAGTGCTGGGTATGTAATAGTTCTTACTTCTGTTGTGTGTGGCACTTATGCATCCCTGTGTGTCTTCCTTTTCCTAGATGATATTGTGCTGGTCACCCACTTTTGGTACATTGCCTTTCCCTTCACCCAAATCAAATGTCTCTTATCTACCTACAAATTTTCCCTCCTCTCCCCTCTCATCCCTGGTAGCCAACAAAGAAATGTCCTTCTGTGTGTAAAAAGATTAATAGTATTAATTTTCAGCAGTGTAGTAGGGTCCTTCCTCAAGGGGACCCAGCCTCCCCTTCATCCAAGACATTATGGGTCTGTAATCTGGCTCAAGTCTGGTAATTGATTGAGGGGTTGTGACTCTGTATTCTGGCAATTCAGGTTATACTGCTATTCACTTGACCTAGAAATCATCTACTTGTACAGCTCAAGTAAATATTTAGTAGATTTCCCATCTATTTACCTTGTTGGGAAACTATGTCTGAGTATCTAATGCCATAATCCATACAAGTCAGACTCTTCTGGTAACAGGAATCTACTGTCCATTATGTTAACCATGCCCACTTTGTCTTTGTTGATTAAGAGCAGCCATTTGGCCCCTACCACCATGAGGTCCAGTCAGCCCCATTGTAGTTTGGTGTCTCAACTCCATTAGAATAATTTGCACTGTCAAATCCGGCTTACATAAAAATACCAATCACAGCAGTCTTCAAGGATGCTGTGGTCCCTTCATAAATTTCTTCCTTACCATAGTGGTAAAAGGTATGCCCTTTGGATATTCCATGTGTGGGTCTGTGAGTCTGATCTGATAAATGCATTTTAATATACCTATTTTCCTAAACTTTGGAACCCTTCTTCTACATTATACCAAAGCAGGTCTGGTATTTCAACTTGACTTAATGTAGGCCATCATATAATCCATGCTTCAGTAAACCTACCAAATAAAGTATTAGATCTTACCTTAACTTCTCTAGCTGAAACATGAATGAAGAATCTATGCTTAATAGGCTCAAATCAATAAACTCAGA
>NW_006922177.1:120353-191131 GCF_000298275.1 Orycteropus afer afer
TGGGTCACATTTTGTACCTCACCTTTTGGGGATTACTGGAGTTTCAGTCTAGTTATAGGTTAAAAAGCAACAATGGGTGGTATGTGTGGTTCCTGAGAACATTCAGCTATAATTTCCCTACCCTGTAGAGTTTTCAAGGCTGTGACCTTTGGAGGCAGATCACCAGGCTCATTTTTCAACGCATCTCTTGGTGGGTCCAAACCACCAACCTTTCTAGTAGTTGAGCACTTAATCATTTCTAGTAGTTGAGCACTGTTTCCACCTAGCAATGTCCTAGTACACTGCAGATTCAGTGAACTCATCACTGATTATTATATATGTCTCTGCACACATGTATGATATTTCCCTATTATCTCTACTTTCTGGATAAGAATTTGAACTGGGTCAGAATGACCTTGTTGAAACCTTTCTGATGGAGGTCTTGCAGTAGTAGAACTGCAGTACTTGCACTGGTTATTTGCAGGACCACAAAGTGTCAACATTCCTCTAGACAGGCATCAGCTGGTGGAACTCAGTAACCTCCTGGGCAGGTCAAGGGTGAGATCTGGGCCTCTCTGCCTGCTGCAAGCTATAGCAGTGGAAGTCTGGCTGGCTGCCACATATGGCCCACTGAGTGGTACAGCACAGATCTGCCATATCAGCAGCTCTTCATCAATCTGGTGAGACCAAAGCCAACTCTAAAAACAAACATTTCCTGCATGAACAATGTGTTTGTTATATTTTCCTTATTTGTTTCTGATGGCTGTGTCAGCCACACTCATTTATGTAAACACTGCCAATCTTAGGATGTTACACTCTTAACAAAAGTATCTGAGTACAAACAGCACTCCTCAGTTTTAATTTATATTGTCTAAACATAACAGATGTTGAAAAAATGAGCCAACTAGAAAATACAACAAAGGAGACAATTTTAAGGAGGGATTTTGATTAAAACGCATTCCAGATTGACAAAATGATACAGTGTTAATGGAATGGATCACTTAAATGTCATATTTGGCTTTTATAAAACCATAAATCAAGCTTGATTTAAACGTTTGCTGTTTCCATACCATAAATGTACAGGCCACTGTATGTGCATTTGCAGTTGAACTAATCCTATTACTCTTTCTCGTCCATTATTTACTGAGTTGTGTATTTTTTGCACATGCTGTGTCACTACCTTGTTTCAAACTCAGGCCTGGCTTCATTGGAGATGTATAATTCTGTCAGATGTGTAACTCTCCTTTCAGCTCTTCCCATGAACCTTGCTGGCTGATGCAGTGATGCTTCCAGGGCCCAGAGCAGGAAGATAATTGTGCCCTAGTGGACCAAAGGACTGCTTTAGTCCTTCTTCATCTCTCAATAATGTGATTCTTGGAATCGTTGTTATAGTCCAAAGGGGTGTTATTGCAATTAAGGAGACAACAGTAAGCAATAGGGTCAAAATCTTCCATAATAAGGGATTACATAATTGACTTTGAATGTTCACAGTGAGTCTTTGTTTGTTATGGGTCATGGAAAGAAACAAAATGTAATATTGCATATTTTCCCTTAAACAAAAACCTAAATTCAAAGAAAGTGTCTGCTAATCAGTTGTGAGGCCTAGAGTGACTCTGAGTTGGTTCTCTGGTTGGTGAAAGCACATTCCCATGTGGTTCATATCTTTCTTGGGCTGAGCTTGGTAATCTGGAGAGCCCTTAACATAGTTCCTAGGTTGCCTCAGCACCCCTAAGGTTCTATGGCCTGAGAGTATCTTTAACTTAAATAGAGCTTTTGATTCAGTTCAAACACAGGGAGTGAGAACTAAGCCAGCCTTGTGGTTTAGAGGCAAGTGTGGGGAATAGCTTTTTGCTCTCTGGAATTGCTTTCTTTGTCGTCTATCTGGCATAAATGAGGGTCCACTGAAAGTAGGGCTACCGCTTTGAGTCTTTATGTCCAGATTTGGAAATGAGGATATGAACACTTATTGCATTGCCTTTTTTTTTTTTTTTTTTCCAAATAAAACTCTATAAAGCTCTTGAATCTTAGCTTATCACATAATAAATGTGAATAGTAAATAGCAGTAATTATTATTGTTATTGCAGTTGGTATTTTTGCTCTTATTTATCAGCTTCAATTCTCACTGAAGGTCATTGTTTTGATTCTCTAGTGTTGTTCTAACAAACATACCACAAATGATTACTTTAACAAACAGGACTTTGTTCTCTTACAATTTAGGAAGCTAAAAGTCCAAGTTCAAAATGCCTGCTCTAGGATCTAGATGAAAGCCCCTCAGCCTTGGGCTTCAGCTCTTGCTCCCAGCCCACTGAAGCTGGAGGAGTCTCTTAGCTGAGGCAGTTGCTGGCTGCTAAGGTGGACAAACCCAAGGCTGACAAATAAAATGTCATAGTCTCAAGATTATCAAACGACATGGCAGATCACTGGTTCTAGTCCAGGAACAGTCCCAAGACTGGCTGACAACATGGCAGGCTGCTGAATGCAGATTCAGTTACATGAAAGGTCTAAGCATATCAAAAAGCATAGAGACCTTTCTCAAAGCTGTCTTCTTTTATACTAGAAGACAACCACATCTCTAAGGCTACTCAGCTGCTCCAGTAGATTCCACCATGGAGATGATTACCAGTCTCATCATGGGAAATAACTACATCCAGCTGCCTAGCCACATAAAACCAGGCCTAGCCAAGTTGATACACAGCTTAACTACCATTATCATTTACATCAGTTTTGCTATTTGGTAACCTATGTTATCAGCATTTGGGAACTGTTTCAGCACATGGGACTCAATCTGGAAGCAGAGAATATCACTTTGATATGAAGCTTTGACATAAGGAGACAGGAAAATAAAATGATTACAAATTAAGATGGCATTGGACAAGACAGTATATCTTTGTAGTGGCATAATATGTTAACTCTGTAGAATTTAGTAGTTGATGAATTGGAGACATGCAGGTCCCCTTTGTGTTGGAGAAATGAGGACCAAAAAGGCTTGTCCAAGGTGTGTGTGACTTGTCCAAGGCCACACAGATTTTGTTTGTCTCCAAATTCAGGCTAATGTTTGACTCTTGCCTATACTGCCTTTTCCAGTAGATTTTATATGATTTCTAAACCAAGGAACATATTGTATTGCTAAGAGGAAGCAGCATAGTATTTAATCCTCCAACAAGTAATTTGTTCAGTAGTTTTGCAAAATGTTTATGAAAGAGGAACATGTTCCAGCTGTAGGAAATAGTGGATAGGAAGTAGTAAAATGAAGAAAAAAAAAAGCATTTCTTTTTTTTTTTTTTAATTCAATTAGACTTTGGAATTGTCATTAACTGTTTTTAAAATTAAAGTTTTTATTTTGAGATAATTATAGGTTCAAATGAAGTTCTAAGCAATAATACAGAGATAGCTGTTGTACCCTTTACCCAGTTTCCGTCAATGGTAAATGTTGCAAAACTAAAGTACAATATCACAACCAAGATATTGACACTGATAGAATCAAAATACAGAACAGTTTCATTACTGTAATGATCCTTTCTGTTGCCCTTTTATAACCACACTTAACACATTCTCTTTCCTCTCATATCAACCTGAAATGAGACAACCACTAATTTGTTCTTCATTTCCGTAATTTTGTCTTTCCAACCATGCCCCATAAATGAATCATGGAGTACATACGTTTTGGGGATTGGCTTTTTTGCTCAGAATAATTCTCTGGAGATTCACTGAGTTTTTTGGGGGTATTAGTAGTTAACTGCTTTCCATTGATTGCTCCATATTCAGTGGTGTAGATGTACTACACTTCATTTAACCAAACACCCACTGAAGAACATCTGCACGATTTCCAGTTTCTGGTTCTTAGAAATAAAGCTGGACATTCACGTACAGGATTTGGTGTGATAATAAATCTTTACTTTTCTGGAAAAAAAAAATGCCTGGAGGTGTAGTGACTGTGTCATATGGTAGCTGCATGGTTTGTTTTAAAGAAACCGAGAAATTATTTTCCACAGTGTCTGTATCATTTCACATTGCCATGCGTAGTATATGAAAAATCTAGTCTTTCTTCATCTTTGTCAACATTTTGTGGTATCACTATGTTTTGTTTGTTTCATTTTTTTTATTTGTGCAATGTTCCCTCTCCTCCCACACACACACACACACCCCTGGTAACCATCAAAGAGTTTCCTTCCATATATAAACCTTTCCTTGACTTTTAACAATAATGAGCTAATACCATATTTGTCCTTGACTTATTTCACTAAGCATAATGTCCTCCAAGTTCATCCACATTTTAGTAATTCTAATAGGGGTATAGTGATATTTCATTGTGGCTTTAATTTGATTTCCCTAGTGGAAAATTTCATGAGGTTATCAGAGAATACCAGAAATATGTTTATCTCTGTTTTATTGACTACAAAAAGTCATTCAACTGTGTGGATCACAATAAATTATGGATAACAGTCTGAAGGATGGGAAATCCAGAACACCTAATTGTGATCATGAGAAACCTATACAATAGAATAAGGGGATACTGCATGGTTTAAAATAAAGAAAGGTGCATGTCAGGGTTGTATTGTTTCACCCCAGTATTCAATCTGCATGCTGAGCAATCACCGCTCATCTGTCAGTTTTTCATACTGTGGTGGCTTGCATGTTGCTGTGATGCTGGAAGCTATGCCACTGGAATTTCAAATACCAGCAGTGCTACTGATGGTGGACAGGTTTCATTGGAACTTCCAGACTAAGACAGACTAGGAAGAAAGACATTGCCAGTTCCACTTTTGAAAAACAAAGAATTGCCTGCTGAAACCTCATGAATAGCAGAGAAACATTTTCTGGTATAGTGTCAGAAGATGAGCCCCTCAGATTGGAAGGCACTCAAAATATTACAGGAGAAGAGCTGCCTCCTCAAAGGAGAATTGACCTTAATTATGTGGATGGTGTAAAGCTTTCTGGACCTTCATTTACTGATGTGGCATGACTCAAAATGAAAAAAAAAAAAAAAACAGCTGCAAATATCCATTAATAATTGGACCATGGAACATATAGAATATGAATCTAGCAAAATTGTAAGTTGTCAAAAGTGAAAAGGAATAAATAAAGATTGATACCCTAGGCAATAATGAGCTGAAATGGACTGGTATTGACCATTTTAAGTAATATAATCATATAATCTACTATGTTGGGAATGACAAATTAAAGAGAAATGGTGTCACATTCATTGGCAAAAAGAACATTTCAAAATCTATCCTGAAGTACAATGCTGTCAGTGATAGGATAATATTCATGTCCTTACAAGGAAGAACAGTTAATACAACTATTATTCAAATTTATGGACCAAACACTAGAGCCAAAGATGAAGAAATTGAAGATTTTTACCCTCTGTGGTATGAAATTGACCAATTAAGATGTACTGATAATTATCAGTGATTAGAATGTGAAGGTTGGAAACAAAGAAGAATCGTTGGTTTTTGGAAAATATGGCCTTGGTGATAGAAATGATGCCAGAGATCCCACAATAGAATTTTGCAAGATCAATGACTTATTCGTTGAAAATCCCTTTTTTCAACAACATAAAGAGTGGCTATACATGTGGACATCACCAGATGGACTACACAAGAATCAAATCATCTACTATGTGGAAAAAAATTATGGAAAAGCTCAATATCATCAGTAGACAAGGACAGGTACCAACCGTAGAATAGACCATCAATTGCTTATATGTAAGTTGAAGCTGAAGAAAATTAAATCCATGAAAGCCAAAATAGGATCTTGAGTTTAGGATCTAAATAGGATCTTGAATTTAAAGACCATCTGAAGATCAGGTTTGATTCATTGAACACCGGTGACTGAACACCAGACAGGTTGTGGGATGACATCAAGAACACCATACATGAAGAAAGCAAAAGGTCATTAAAAAGACAGGAAAGGAAGAAAAGACCAAAATGGATGTCAGAAGAGATACTGAAACTTGTTCTTGAATGGAAAGTAGCTAAAATGATGGAAGAAATGAAGTAAAAGAAAACAGATTTCAAAGGGCAGCTCAAAAGGACAAAGTAAAGTTTTATTATGAAAAGACCTGGAGGTGAAAAATCAAAGGGGAAAAATATGCTAGGTCTTTCTCAAACTGAAAGACTTGAAGAAAAATTCAAGCCTCAGTTGCAATATGGAAATATTCTAATGACAAAATATTGAGCAATGTGTGAAGCATCAAAAGCAGAGGGAAGGAATACACAGAGTCACTGTACCAAAAAGAACTGGTCTTTCTCAAACTGAAAGACTTGAAGAAAAATTCAAGCCTCAGTTGCAATATGGAAATATTCTAATGACAAAATATTGAGCAATGTGTGAAGCATCAAAAGCAGAGGGAAGGAATACACAGAGTCACTGTACCAAAAAGAATTGGTTGACATTTGGCAATTTCAGAAGGTAGCATATGATTAATAGCCAATGGTATTGAAGGAAGAAGTCTAGCTGCACTGAAGAAATTGGCAGAAAACAAGGCTTCAGGAATTGACAGAATACCCCTTGAGATATTTCAACAAATGGATACATCATTGAAGGCATTTATGCCAAGAAATTTGAAAGACAGCTACCTGGTCAATTTATTTAAGGAAATCCATAATTGTGCCCTTTTCAAAGAAAGGTGATCCAACAGATTACAGAACAATATCATTAATATTACATGTATGTAAAGTTTTTCTGGAGAAAATTAAAACATAATTTCAGCAATACATTGACAGACATTCAAGCTAGATTCAGAAAAAGATGTGGAACAAGGGATATCATTGCTGATGTCAGATAGATCTTAGCTGAAAGTGAAGAATACCAGAAAGATATTTGCCTGCATTTTATTGATTGTACAAAGACATTTGATTATGTGGATCATAACATATTATGGATAACATTGCAAGAATGGGAATTCTAGAGCATTTAATTGTGCTCATGAGAAACCTATACATAGACCAATAGGCCCATTCAATTAAAACAAGGGAATACTGCATGGTTTTAAACCACAAAAGATGTGTCAGGTTGGTATCCTTTCAAAATACTTAGTCTGAGCACACTGAGAAAATCATCCGAGAAGTTGGACTATATGAAAGAGATTGCCGCATCAGGATTGCTTGCTGAAAGTGAAGAGGACGTGAAGCACTTACTGATGATTATCAAAGACTACAGCCTTCAGTATGGATTACACCTCAACCTAAAGGAAAACTAAAATCCTCACAGCTGGACCACTAAGCAACATCACGATAAATGGAAAAAGATTGAAGTTGTCAAGTTGTCAGAGAATTCATTTTACTTGGATCCACAATCATCATCCATAGAAGCAACAGTCAAGAAAGCAAATAAAGTACTGCATTGAGAAATCTTCTGTTAAAAAAGAAAACTCTCACAAGTGCTAAAGAGCAAAGATGTCACTTTGAAGACTAAGATGCACCTGACCAGAGTCATGGTATTTTCAATCTCCTTATATCATATGAAAGCTAGACAATGAATAAGGAAGACCAATGAAGAATTGATGCATTTTAATTATGGTATTGATGAAGAATATTGAATATGCCATGGACTACCGGAAAAAGAAACAAATCTGTCTTGGAAGAATTTCAGTTAAAATATTCCTTACAAGTGTACATACAACTTTAGTCAGGCTGTCAGCAGGGACAAGCCCCTGGAGAAGGACATCATACTTGGCAAAGTACATAGTCAGTGAAAAAAAAGGAAGGCCATTATGAAATGTATTGACACAGTGGCTGCAACAATGGGCTTTTTGTTTTGTTTTGATTGTGAGGATGTCACAGGAGTGGCAGTGTTTCATTCTGTTGTACATGAATCAGAACTGACTTGATAGAACCTAACAACAAGGGAAAATCATTGTGTTTTCATATGCTTATTTGCCTCTTGCATATCCTCTTCAGTAAAATACCTCTTCATATCTTTTACCATTTTGTAATGGTTGTTTTATTTTATTTTATTTTTAAATTTTGAGTTTTTAGAGTTCTTTCTATATTCTAGATACCATTCTTTCTTCAGATATGTAAGTTGCAAATATTTTCTTCCAGGCTGTAACTTGTCTTTTCATCCTCATATCAGGGTCTTTCACTGAGTAAAAGTTTTTAATTTTGAAGAAGTTCAGTTTACCAATATCTTTTCTTTTATGAATTATGCTTTAAAATTTTTTATTTAAATTTTAAAATTTTTATTTATGTTGTTGAGAATATACAGAACAAAACATATATCAATTCAACAATGTGCTGTTTAGTGATGTCAATTTGTGCAACCATTCTCACACTCCTTTTCTCCTTCTTTAACATAAATTCACTGACCTCTAAGGTTCTTACCTAGAATTTCAAGTTGCTGTTGTCAATTTAATCCCATATAAATAGTTTTTAAAGAGCTTAAAGCTCTTTAAGATATTTTTTACTAGTTAAGCTAAACTATTACTCAGGTTTAAAATGACCTCAGGTAATATTTTTGTTTTAAGGTTTATAGATTATGTCAGGACAATAGTTTCAGAGGTTCCTCCAAACTTCAGGGCTCTAGGACATCTGGATTTCAAAAGAATTTTAGATTCTATTCTACATTTCCCCTCTTTTAATCAGGATTCTTTTATAATCTTTGATAAAAATGTTCAGCAATGGTAACCAGGCATCATCCAATCTTTCTGTTCTCATGTAAAGGAGGTGGTTGTTCATTGAGAAAATTAGCTACAAATTCAAAACCTTTATTCTATTCGTGATGCTCTGTCCTCTTCTATTGTTTCCAGGAAGATACCGTCATACCCATACCTGAAATCTTTTAAGACCCCAGGCATGACAAAATGAACTAAGTAGTAGAACAGAAGCACAAAACATATACTAGGCCAATTAACTGGGCTGTCCCATGGAAAGTGACCTTAAACCTCCAAAATAAGAACCAAATCTTATTTTGGTTCTTGTCGTACATAGGCAGCCTCAGCAGCTACTCTTTTTTTTCTTTTTTTTTGTAAATATATCTATCACACAACTTTTTATACATGTACAATTTATTGACAGTGATTATAATCATCACCTGAGCAACCCTACTCTTAATCAATGCTATATTTCCATTACCTCTTTTCCCCCTCCCTCCTGCCTCTAATAAGTGAGGTCATGAAATATTTGTCTTTTGTGATTGAGTTACTTCACTCAGCATAATATCTTCCAGCTTCATCAATATTGCAACATGTATCAAGACTTCATTTCAAGAAGGAGGATCCAAGATGGCAGATACACTATCCAGACTCTATACAGCATAGACTTGAAAAGTCAATGGAAATGGCTCCAGATGACAATCCTGGAATCAGCAGCTTCAAAGGAAAGGATAAAGAAGTAGATCAAATACCGATGAATGGAAGAGACTGAACAAAACTGGAGTAGTAAACTGCCTATTGCCACAGCATGACCATTTTGAATTATTGCGAGCAGGTTCCAATCAGAGCAGGAACAAGGTAACCAGTTTCACTTGCCAAGGACTGCACCAGCACCCACATCAGTGCTCTGACAACCAGAGAGGAATGACCTTCCTCCTTACCTTGAAAAATCTCTCAGTGACCGGAGGTGCACCCCACCACCTCCACCCTCCTGATCACTGGTCAGACTTCCCCCATTGCCAGTATTGTGCTGCTTTTTCCATTTTATTCTATTTTTCCTTTATTGTTCTTCTTATTCTTCCCTCTTCAATACTCCCTTTTCTTTTCCTTTTTCCTTTCCTTTTTTCTTCTCCTTCCCTTGTACTTTTTTTTTATCCTGAAAAGCAGAAGCCCTTGCCATTGCCCATGCAGTTACCAAAGCCCACCTACATTCATTTCCTGATCAGAGGTTCATACTCCCATGCAACCATGTTTGGTGGCTCATACTTTTGCCAGATTTGTTCTGCATTTTTTCTTTTTCTCCTTCTGTGTTCTTTCTTTTTCCTCTTCTTTTTTACCTTTCTTTCTTTTTCTTCACCTCCCCCTTTATTGTGATCTCACAGAATAGGTGCCTACTGCATCACATGGGCAGCATTGCCTGCTTCTGCACCTCTGTGGACAATTTTGCACCCTCCATTGGTATAAGCTTTGCATTCTTGCTGAAGCTGTGTTTGGCAGCTAACATTTGCACCAGATTTTTTGTTTTCATTATTTTTTCCGTTCTTCTCCATCCTTTTTTTTTTCCTTTCTTCTCTGTCCTTCCTTTTTCCCCTACCATTCTTGATTGTTCTTTTTTCCTCTGCTTTTTTTTCTACCTCATTCCTTGCTTTTCTTCTTTTTCTTTTCTTTTTTTTCCAGATTTAACTGAGAAATTATCTCAACTGCCACCACCTGTGTTCAGTAGCACTATCCCTGACACTCTGTATTCAGAGGTGGACCTCTCATGGAAGGAGTCCCAGATTTCAGCCACAACCATGTTTGATGACTAGCACTTGAGCTATACTGTGTGGCATTTGTATATTTATTTATTAGTTTTTCTTCTTTTTCTCTCTTTTGTTTTTCTCGTTTTCTCTCTTCTTAGGCCTCACCCCCACAATTGTTTTATTTTTATTTTATTTTTGTTTTTACACTCTCTGCCCCCTGTTTTTTTTTTTTTTTTCTTTTCATCTTTTACCTACACTCAGGAGACAGTGACATTACTCAGTCATAGCCATCACACCTCCTGCCTCACCTGCTGTATGAGTGACACCACCTGCTCTTGTACCACTGGATTGATACAGTTGGTGGTCAACACCTGTGAAGCCTGCCCTCTATTGCTATGCATGACAAGTGAACAGAGACTCAAACCCACACTCTCACCAATACCAAATCCACCTGGAAAGGTGGTGAGCACCCCAGTGCTGCCAATCAGTGACCAGAGTATCACACACACCGGTGGCCTGGATACATTAAAAAAAAAATAATAAAATAAATAAATCAGCTTGAAGCAAACCAACATACAATCAACAAATTAATAAAATAGTACTACAATTTCTCTGAGAAAAAAAAAAAAAAAAGAAAAACAGACAATTTCAAATCACACAAATGAACAAGATAGTTCAAACAAATGACCAGAAAATCTTCTGGAGGAAGAAATATCATTGGAACTACTTGATAAGGAAATACAAAGAATTGTGTTTAGGTACTTTCAATGGATTGAGAGAAATTTCAAGAAAACTGCTGGGAAAATCTAGGAAAATACAGACAAAACTCTAGGGAAAAAAAATTAATGCAAGAACAAATTGAAAAAATAAATGGAAAATTAGAAACCATACCCAAAACAGCATATAGAAATCCATAATAGTACTTAAATTTCAGAAATAAATAACACATTAGACAGACAAAGAAGTAGAATTCAATCAATGGAAGACAGAATTAGTGAGACTGAAGACTAATCTCTTAATCCTAATCTGTTAAAGGAACAATCAGATAAAACAACAGCAACAACAACAAAAACACACACACACACACTAAGAATTATGAGAGACAACAACAAGTGGAATAGCTTATGGGTGGTCAGATTTCTAGAACAGGAGGGCACCAATAAATAAATAAATAAAATAGTACTGAAAAAAATTGTTGATGTTTGTTAGAAAATAACTTTCTAAGTGTCATGAAAGACAGAAAAATCTACATGCAAGAAGCTCAATGAACACCTAATAGGATAGACCCCCCCCAAAGAAAATCACCAACATATATCTTTCAACAAAATCTTAGCTAATAGACTCCAACAACATATCAAAATAAATAAATAAATACAAATACATTATGACCAAGTGGGGTTCATATCACATATGCAAGGATGGTTCAACATTAGAAAAACAATCAATGTCATCTATCATGTAAACAAAACAAAGGAAAAGAAGCACATGATCATATCAGTTGATGCAGAAAATGCATTTAATAAAATCCAATACCCATTCCTGATACGAACTCTCAGCAAAATAGGAACAGAAGGTAAATTCCTTAACATAATTAAGGCCATATATGTAAAACCAACAGCCAACATTATTCTCAATGGAGAGAGACCGAAACCATTCCTCTTGCAAACAGGAATCAGACAAGGATGCCCTCTCTCTCCACTTATACTCAACATTGTATGGGAAGTCCTAGCCAGGGCAATAAGGCAAGAAAGGGAAATCAGAGGAATCTACATTGGTAAGGAAGAAATAAACCTATCCCTATTTGCTCATGATATGATCCTATGCATAGAAAACCTAGGAGACTCAGAAAAAAAAAAAAAAAAAAAACTACTGGAACTAATTGAGAGGCTTAGCATAGTGACAGGATACAAGATCAGCATACAAAACTCAGTTGGATTCTTCTACACCAGCAAAGAGATTGCTGATAAGGAAATCAATACCATTTATAAAAGCTAAAACAAAACAAAACAAAAAAACAACTTGGGAATAAATCTCACTAGGAACACAAAAGACCTGTACAAAGAAAACTACTTCATGAAACCATAAGAGATCTACATAAATGGAAGAATATACCATGCTCATGGATAGGAAGTTTGAACATTGTGAAAATGCCAATATTACCCAAAGAAATCTACACATTCAATGAAGTCTCAATCCAGATTCCATCAACATTCTTTAAGGATATGGAAAAATGAATCACAAACTTTATATGGAAAGGAAAGAGCCTTTGGATAAGCAAAGCACTACTGAAAAGAAATGAAGTAGGAGGTTTCAAACTCTGGATCTCAAAAATCTGCTATACAGTGACAGTAATCAAAGCAGCCTGGTATTGATCCAATGACAGACACACAGACAATGGAATGGAATTGAGAAATAGATCCATCAACTTATGGTCAGCTGATCTTTGACAAAGGGCCAAAATCCATTAAATGGGGAAGAGAATGTTTATTTAATAAATGGTTCTGGCAAAACTGGATATCCATTTGCAGAAAATTGAAACAAGATCCATGTCTCACCTCATACACAAAAACTAACTCCTGATGGATCAAAGACTTCAATGTGAAACCTAAAACTGTAAAGTTCCTCAAAGAAACAACAGGAGCAAATGGGCACATAACAACAACAACAATAATTTATAACATAAATAGACTGTCAAACATAACTCATAATGTACATCTAGATAAACTAGATGAATGGGACCTTCTGAAAATTAAATTTTTATGTACTTCAAGAGACTTCTCCAAAAGAGAGCCTACAGATTGGGAAAAAAATATTTGGCAATGACATACCTGACAAAGGACTTATCTCTAAATTTTATAGAAAATTCCACACCTCAATGACAAAAAGAAAAACAATATAATTAAAAAACGGTCAGAAGACATGAATAGTTATTTCACCAAAAAGATATTCATGTGGCCAACAAGCACATGAAACAATGTTCATGATCATGACCAAAAAAACCAAACTCACCCCCACTGAGTCGGTTTCAACTCATAGCAACCCCTCTTTTGGTTTCTGAGGCAGTATCTCTATAGAAATAGATTGCCCAATCTTCCTTTTGAGGAGTGGCTGGTGGTTTGAACTGTCAGCTTCTGGTTATCAGTCAAATGCTTTGGGCACTATGCCACCCAAGCTCTCATGAAAACCAAACCAAACTCATTGCTGTCGAGTCAGATCCAACTCAGAGCAACCCTCCCTTGGGTTTCCAAAGAAGTACCACTATGGAAGTAGATTGCTCAACTTTCTTTCCAAGGAGTGGCTGGTAGGTTTGAACCACCGGCCTTCTGGTTAGCAGTCAAACGCCTTAGGCACTAAGCCACTATAAAACTATAACGAGACACCATCTTGCCCCAGCACTAATAGCAAAGTTCAATAAGACAGAAAATAGCAAATACTGGTGAGGATGTGGAGAGATTGGGACTCTCATACACTGTTGGTGGGGCTGTGAAACAATACAGTCACTGTGGAAAGCAGTATGGAAATTCCTTAAAAAGTTGGAATTAGAAATACCATTTGATCCAGCAACTCCATTATGAGATATATATCCTAAAGAAGTGAGAGTCAGGACAACAACAGATATATGCACACCTATGTTCATTGCAGTACTATTTATAATAGCAATAAGATGGAAACAACCTAGGTGCCCATCAACAGAAGAAAAGATAACCAAACTGTGGTACATACACAAAATGGAATACTGTGCAACACTAAAGAATAATGTAGAATCTGTAAAACACCACAGAACATGGAGGACATTATGCTGAGGAAACAAGTCAATCACAGAAAGACAAATATTGTTTTAGTTCATTATTTTAAAAAGTCATGGAGAAGTTTATATATGGAAGGAAACTTTCTTTGTTGGTTACCAGGGGTGTGAAGGGAGAGGAAGGAACACTGCAAAAATAATAAATAAAGATTATAGCCCCTCCCTACACACAAAGTATTAACTATCTAGTGTGGATCACCTCCTCCAGTTAAACAAAGGCATTCTTACAAGGCTAAATATTCTAAAACCTTTGGTTTTTGGTTTATATGTTTAGAATACCTCCCAGGAGCCAAGTGTAAAGGCCAAACATCATGGACAAGGTTAACCTTTTATTGCACATTATCCATACTACATTTGGTATGCTTATACTTTTCACGTAAAATATTTTTTTATTATGAAAAATTTCAAAAAACTTCAAGAAAAGAAATGAAATGCTCTTTAGACGTACAAATGGCCAGATTTTGTCTTTCATACTTTGGTTATATATTCAGAATGGAGAAGGGTATCATGCTTGGTGAAGTAAAAAAAAAAAAAAAACCCACTACCATCAAGTTAATTTGACTCATATTGACCCCTTCTTGGGTTTAGGTGGTGTCTCTATGGAAGTAGATTGCCCAGTCTTCCTTCAGAGGAGTGGCTTGTGGGTTTGAACCACCAGCCTTTTGATTAGCAGTCAAATGCCTTAGGCATTACACTTCCAGAGCTCCTATTTGGTGAAGTACAGGGTCAGCAAAAAGGAGGTAGAACCTCAATGAGATGGATTGACACATGACTGTAACAATGAGTTCAAAAATTGCAATGATTGTCAGCATGGTACATGACTGAGTAGTGTTTCATTCTGTTGTCACTATGAATCGAAACCAATTCAACAGCACTTAACAATAAAAACAACAAATTTAACAATTAATGTATGACCAGATTTGCTTTGTATATCTTTTTGCCATTTTTCCTCTCTTAATTTACTTAAATACTTAAAAGCAAATTGTAGATAATAATTTCATCCTAATATATTTCAGATCTGTCTGTACCAAATATGGATATTTTCTTATGTAACTATAGTATTATTATCACATCTAACAAAATCAGTGATAATTCTTTGGCATTGTCTAATATCCAAGGAATGGTTAAGTGCTCCACTATTAACTTAGAGGTCAATGGTTCAAACCCACCAGCCACTCCATGAGACAAAGGTATGGCACTCTGCTCCCATAAAGATTACAGCCTTGGAAAGCTTATGGAGCAGTTCTACTGTCTTACAGAGTTGCTATGAGTTGAAATTAACTCAACAGTCATAGGTACTTAATACTCAAATTTCCCAACTGTCCCAAGATTTTGTTTTTTAATTAGTCTGTTTGAAGTGGGGTGTAAATAAAGAAAGTCTACACTATATTTTAAAAAAAGAAAGGAAAATCACCAAGATATATCATAATATAAAACTTTCCAAAACCAAAGACAAAGCAAGAATCCTGAAAGCAGTGTGGAAAAAATTAAATGTCACCTACAAAGAAAAATCAGTAAGACTAAAGTCATTTTTTGGCAGCAACCATGCAGGCAAGAAGGATGACAAACATAAAATACTGAAAGAAAAGAAAAACTGCCAACCAGAAATCGTATATCAAGCAAAATTTTCTCTCAAATATGATGACAAATTAGGACATCTCTAAATAAATAGAAATTAACAGGATTTGTAAAAATGAGACCAACGTTACAAGAAATGCTAAAGGGTGTTCTTTAAACAGAGAATCACCAGTGGCAGAAAACAAGTGGAAGTTACACAAAATAACTTCACCTGGAATTCAACCCACATATAAACCAAAAACAAACTCACTGCTGTGAAGTTGGATCCGACTCATAGTGACCCCTCCTGGGTTTCTGTGGCAGTATCACTATGGAAGTAGATTGTCCAACCTTCCTTCTGAGAAATGGCTGGTGGGTTTGAACTGCTGATAAGAAAATCCATTAAAACATGAGCTCAGCACCAAAAAACATATAGAACAAAGAAACCATCAGCACAACCAAAATACAGCAAAATGGCAGCAATAAATTTATACTTATCGATAATTATAAACAAAACCAAATACACTGCTGTTGAGTTGGCTCCAACTCATAACGACCCCTCTTGGGTTTCTGAGGCAGTATCACTATGGAAGTAGATTGCCCAATCTTCCTTCCAAGAAGCGGCCAGTGGGTTTGAACTGCCAGCCTTCTGGTTAGCAGTCAAGTGCCTTAGGCACTATGCTACCAAAGCTCCAATGTCACCATTGCACCTTAAAAAAAAAAAAAAAGAACTCACTGCCATGGAGTCAGATTCAACTCATAGTGACCCCCCCCCTTGGGTTTCCAAGGCAGTATCACTACAGAAGTAGATTGCCCAATCATCTTTCTGAGGAGTGGCTGATGGGTTTGAACCACCAACCTTCTGGTTAGCAGTCAAATGCCTTAAGCACTACATCGCCAGAGCTCTCGATTATACTTGCACCAATAAAGAGAAAGAGAGGTAGCACAATGGATAAGAAAACATAACCCATCAATATGCTGTGTACAATAGACACACCTTAGACACAAAGACAAAAGTAAGCTAAAAATCAAAGAATGGAAAAACATATATAAAGCAAATGGCAACCAGAAGAGGGCAGGAGTGGTGATATTAATTTCTGATAAAATAGACTTTAAGGCAAAAACCAGAAAAAAAGACAAAGAAGGACATTATAAATCATTAAAGGGTCAATCCAACAGGAAGATATAACCATAATAAATACCTACACATCCACTGAAAGAGCCTCAAACTATGTAAATTGAATTTTAACAGAATTTAAAAGAGAAATAGATAGCTCCACAATAATAGTAGGAGACTTTAGTAGACCATTTTTGATGAAGGGCAGAGCAACTAGAAAGAAACTCAAGAAAGATACAGGAGATCTAAACAGCACAATCAACCAGCTAGTCCTCATAGATGTATACCAAACACTCCACACACCAATAGCACAATATATATTCTTATTCAGTGCACATAGAACACTTCCAGAAAGGATCATGTATTATGTCACAAAGAAGTCTCAACAAATGTCAAAACATCGAAATAGTACAAAGCATCTTCTCAAATTTCATTGCTGTAAAAATAGATAACATCAAGAAAATTAAGGGGAAAAAAATCAAATACATGGAAACTAAATAACAACCTGCTTAAAACTATTGGGTAATAGAAGAAATAAGAAAAAATTCCTTGAGTCTAATGAGAATGAAACTATGACATACAAAATCTTTGGAACACAGAAAAAACAATGCTTAGAGGACAATTTGTAGCAATAAATGAACAGATCAAAAAGAAAAAAAATAAACTATTAAAATTAACATTTTAATACAACATATCCAACAATTAGAGAAAGACCAGAAAAAAAAGTCACCAGAACAAAAGAAATAATAAAGATTCAAGCAGAAAGAAATTAAATTAAAGCAGAAAGAAATTAAATTAAAACAATAGAAAGAATCAACAATACTTGAAGTTGGTTCTTCGATAGAATCAATGAAATTGACAAACCACTGGCAAATTTGAGGAATGCAAAAGAGGTAAAAATATCACACATAAGAAATGAAGTAGGTGATTTCACAATAAAACCTACTGAAATAAGAAGGATAATGACATAATACTAAGAAGGATTGTACTCCAACAAATTCAAAAACGAAGAAATGGGTAGGTTTCTAGAGACACAATACCTACTCAAACTAACCCAATTGAGGCAGGAAATTTGACAAATTCATCAGCTAGCATAGTGCCTAAAGCACTTGACTGCTAACCAGAAGGCTGGTGATTTAAATCCACCAGCCACTTCTCGGAAGGAAGGTTGGGCAATCTACTTCCATAGCAATACTGCCTCAGAAACCCAAGGAGAGGTTGCTATGAGTCAGGTTGACTCAACGGCACATAACAACAACAAATCATAAAGAAGAAATTGAACAAATCAGGAGAAAACTCCCAACAATGAAAAAAATGTCCTGGTCCAGACAGCAGCTTCACTGAAGAAGTCTACCAAACATTCAAAGAACTGACACCAAATCTAATCAAACTATTCCAGAAAATAATCCTGAACTTATCCTATGAAATAAGAATAACTCTAACACCAAAATCAGGCAAAGACACCTCTCTCTCTCTCTCTCTCTCTCTCTCTATATATATATATATATATATAAAACAACATCCTTGTAGAGTATGGCATCAAGAACATCATACATAAGAAATAAAAATATCATAAAAAAGGCAGTGTCTTAGTTACCTTGAGCTACTATAACAGAAACATCAGAAATGGATGGCTATAACAAGCAGATATTTCTTCTCTCATAGTTTAGGAGGCTAGAAGTCTGAATTCAGAGTGCTGGTTCTAGGGGAAGTCTTTCTCTTTCTGTATCTCTTCGTCCTAGGAGGATCCTACCACAGGGACCATTGGGCCTTCTTTCTTGGTGGTTTTATGTTCCAGTCTCTCTGCTCACTTGTCTTTCCTTTCATCTCATATAAGATAAAAGTTATTGCAAGTCACACCCCAGGAAAACTTCCCTTATATTGGATCAGTTCTGTGAAAGTATTAAGGGTGTTGCTTTCCACCCTACTCCTCTTACAGTTAATTGCCTTATTACATCAGATCACATCATGATGAATCATTAAATAGCTGCCATGTTACATCATTGAATAACTGCCAAACCACTGAGAATCATGGCCCAGTCAAGTTAACATATTTTGAGGGGACATAATTCAAATTATGACAGACAAGAAAGGAAGAAAATTCCAAAATGGATGTTAGAAGGGACTCTGAAAGTTGCTCTTGAATGGAGAGTAGCTAAAACAAATACCAGAAAGATGTTTACTTGTGTATAATTGACTATGCAAAAGCATTCAACTGGGTGGACCATAACAAATTATGGATAACATTGAGAAGAAGAATGGGGACACTGCATGGTTTAAAATCAGGAAGTGTGTGCACCAGGAATGTATCATTTCACCATACTTATTCTATCCGTATGCTGAGTAAATAATCCAAGAACCTGGACTATATGAAGAGGAATGCAGCATCAGGATTGGAGGAAGGCTCGTTAACAACTTAGGATATGCAGATGACATAAACTTGCTTGCTGAAACTGAAGATGATTTGAAGCACTTACTGATGAAGATTAAAGACTACAGTCTGCAGTATGGATTACACCTCAGTACAAAGAAAACAAAAATCCTCACAACTGGTCCAATAAGCAGCATCATGATAAATGGAGAAAAGATTGAAGTTGTCAAAGATTTCATATTACTTCAATCTACAATTAACATCAGTGGAAACTACTCTCCCTTCCAAGGAGAATTCTGGCTGCACTTCTTCCTGGACAGATTTGTTTGTTCTTCTGCTAGTCCATGGTACTTTCAGTATTCTTTGCCAATGTCACAATTCAAAAGCATCAACTCTTCTTCCATCTTTCTTATTCATTGTTCACCTTTCACATGTATAAGAGGGTATTGAAAATACCATGGCTTGGGTTAGGCATACTTTAGTCTTCAAAGAGACATCTTTGCTCTTTAGCACATTAAAGACATCTTTTGCAGCAGATTTTCCCAGTGCAATACAATGTCTAATTTCTTGACTAGATAGCACCTAATAACAACAACAACAAAGCAAATGGAAGAAATGGTGAAGTAAAAGAGCTCAGCAGAATTTCAAAGGGCAGCTCAAGAACACAAAGTAAAGTATTATAATGAAATGTGCAAAGATTTGGAGTTCGAAAATCAAAATGGAAGAACACACTTGACATTTCTCAAGCTTAACGAACTAAAGAAAAAATTCAAGCTTAGAATTGCAATACTGAAATATTCCAACAGCAAAATATTGAATTGAACAATGCAGAAGGCATCAAAAAAGATGGAAGGAATACAGAGAGACACGATGCCAAAAGGAATTTGTCAACACTCAGCAGGTAGCTTATGGTCAAGACGCAATGATATTGGAGAAAGAAGTCCAAGTTGCAATGAAAGAATTGGTACAAAACAAGGCTCTGGACATTGACAGAATATCTATTGAGATGGTTCAACAAACAGATGCAGTGCTGGAGGAACTCACTCATTTATGGCAAGAAATTTGGAAGATAGCTCCAAATGTGGTCAACTGACTAGAAGAGATCAATATTTGTGCCCGTTACAAAGAAAGATGATCCAACAAAATGTGGAAATAATTGAACAATATCATTAATTTCACACGCAAATAAAATTTTCCTGAAGATAACTCAAAATGGTTGCACCAATATATTGACAGGGAACTGACAGAAATTCAGGCCAGAAGAGGATGTGCAACGTGGGATATCATTGCTCGTGTCAGAAGAATCTTGCTGATAGTAAAGAATAACAGAAAGATGTTCACTTTTTTCTTTTATTATGCAAATGCATTTGACTCTTTGACTCATAACACAATATGCATAATATTGTGAAAAGTGGGAATTCCAATGCATTAAATTGTGTTCATGAGGAATGTGTACATAGAC
Organism: Orycteropus afer afer; assembly: GCF_000298275.1. Classification (NCBI taxonomy): domain Eukaryota; kingdom Metazoa; phylum Chordata; class Mammalia; order Tubulidentata; family Orycteropodidae; genus Orycteropus; species Orycteropus afer. Next base: position 140,980 of record NW_006922177.1, read on the forward strand.
CAAGAGGCTGTCATTCAAATAGAGCAGGGGTTTAAAATCAGAAAGGGTATGTATCATGGTTGTATTCTTTCACCATATTTGTTCAATCTGTATGCTGAGCAAATAATCTGAGAAGCAGGACCATATGAAGAACAATGAAATATCAAGATTAGTGAAAGACTCATTAACAACCTGTGATATACAGATGGCACAACCTTGCTTGTTGAAAGCAAAGAAGACTTGAAGCATTTACTGATGAACATCAAAGACTACAGACTTAAGTATTGATTACATAAATCCTCAAGACTAGGCCAATAAGCAACACCATTATAAATGGAGAAAAGATTGAAGTTGTTAAAGATTTCATTTTACTTAGATCCACAATCAACACCCATGGAAGCAGCAGTCAAGAAATCAAATGTTTTGCATTGGGCAATATGCCACAAAAGACCTCTTTCAAGTATTTAAGAGCAAAGACATCACTTTGAAGACTAAAGTGCACCTGACCCAAACTATGATAATTTCAGTAGCCTCCTAGTAATATGACAACTGGACAATGAATAAGGAAGACTGAAGAAGAATTGTTGTTGTTGTTGTTATGAGACCCGACTCATAGCGACCCCTCCTTGGGTTTCTGAGGCAGTATCACTACGGAAGTAGGATTGCCCAACCTTCCTTCCGAGGAGTGGCTGGAATTAATGCATGTGAATTGTGGTGTTGGTGAAGAATATTGAAAGCACAATGAACTGGGAAGGAGGAAATCATCATACCAATAACCCACAAGTTTGATCACTCTTCCAACTTAAACTCTGAGTAAGTACATAAAGAAGGTACAAATAATGATCTACTAAAGAGAAGATAAACTATTAGATTGAGTGAAGGAGGAGAAATAGAGCAGATTAAACTGGGAAAAATAAATGAACCTGCCTAGCTGCAGAGACGGAGATGGACAGAAGTCATCAGAAATACAAAAGGGGTCAAGGCAGAGAGAAGGAGGGGAAAAAAATCACTGAACCCACAGACACTAGGGACTCAGAATAGCCACACTGGGAGTTTTTCTAGGCAATCTCAGGCTCTGAGTGATTATTATACTCTTACTAGAAAATGGATCAGGACATCCCTTGGCTTGGGTTGCTGCCAAGTGCAGAAAGGAGTGAAGGAAAGGGAGAAACTCCTTCTGAGTTAGGCATAGCCCGGGAGCAGGTGCACAGCAGTGGGCTCAGGTTCAAATCTTCCATGACCCCTCTTAGCACAGAATGGACCAGGGAACTGAATTTTTGCAGTTTATTGACCCAAGCAGAAAGTGGTGGACCTCTATCCACTGGGGCATCTGTTGGTTTTGAACCATGGTTCTTTGATTGACAGAAGTATGTTATCATCAGTAGATGTCTCAGAAGGACACAGACTACCCTGCCCATACCTGAATCACTGACTGAGTTATCTCACCCCAAATGCAGAAAACTACTTTTAACTTTCTATCCTGGGGCTCTCTTCTGGCACCTGTTTTTCTTTTTTTTTTCTTCCTTTGTTTCCCTGACTCATCCAATAGGAGGAACACAATAAACATCCACCAGACAACTAGAGATATTATACTGCACACCTCACCCAATAGACAAGTAACACCAATAACTCCTATGCCACAGGACCAATGTCAGATGGTGGACAACCCCTGCTCTTCCCAACTCCAAATCCTCTCCACGATGAACAGAGACCTGCACCTACATCACCACCAGTGATTCCACCAACACAAAGAGAGCTGGAGAGTGACCCTGTACAGCTGAGTTAATAACCAAAGTGGTACACCTATTCTACACTTTCAGATATAGTAAAATATAAAATCAGGGTGAAACAAATCAATACACAGCTAACCATAAAGGACAACTTCAAAATCTCTAGGAAACAACAGAGAACCTCAAATCAAATGAACAAATAAAAAATAATAAACAGGACAAGAAAATAGAAATAAAAGACTAGGCTAAAGAATTATCTATCAAGGAAGAAGGATAAACAATAAACTATCTGAGAAGGAATTCAGAAGGTATATTTATAAGACTCTCCAAGAGCTCAAGGAAACCATAAACAAAAGCAATGAGAAGACAGACAGTACCCTGGAAGAATTCAGGAAAATCACTCAAGAACATAATAACAAGATAAATACACAATAAGAACTCATATAAAAACAGCAATTAGAAATCTAGAAGATGAACACTAAAATTATGGAGACAGATAACACAGCCTAGAACTGGCTGAAGAACACATTTCCCAACTAGAAGACAAATCCCTTGATGCCAGCCTGTATGAAGAAAACTCAGAAAAAAGATTGAAGAGAAATGAAGAGAACCTAAGAGTTATATGGGATGGCATGAAAAGAAATAACATGCCTGATTGGAATACCAGAACACGAGGAGAGGAAAAAAAAAAAAAAAACACTAAGAAAATTGTTGAATATTCACTAACAGAACATTTTCCCCCATATCATGAAGGAAGAAAAGATATCAATCCAACAAGCTTAATGAACCCCATAAAGGATAGATCCCAAGAGAAAGTCACCAAGACATATCATAATCAAGCTCTCCAAAACCAAAACCAAAGACAAAGAAATAATCTTTCTTTGAGCAGCTCAGGAAAAACAAAATGTCACCTAAAATGAACAATCAGCAAAACTTTGATTTCTCAGCAGAAACCATGCAGGCAAGAAAGCAATGGGATGGCACATATAAAACCTTGAAGGAAAAGAATTGCCAACCAAGAATTATATATCCAGCCAAATTATCCCTCAAATATGAGGGTGAAATCAAGACATTCTCAGACAAACAGAAATTAAGGGAATTTGTGAAAACCCAAGCAACCCTATGAGAAATGCTAAAGGGAGTCCTTTAAATAGAGAACACACAATAGAGAGCAACAAATTAAATTCAAGACATTTGACACTACCACTTAGAAAGCAAACCAGAAATGGATGCTCAAAATAACCTCATAAAATAATGTACACAGAGAAACAAGGGAATCAATCTATAGATGACACCAGCAACAAAGCAAATAGAAGGAATACATTTTTAATTACAGAACTTCCAAATGGAGAGAAAGACAGGGTAATGCCTTTATAGAACAGAATGTTCCAAACTTAGGGAGATAAAAATTTACTTCAGGGTAACCACAAAGAAAATCAATAATACTCCTAAGCAAACTCAGAAGGAAGAAAAACATGTGGGCTTAGTAAGCACAAAACCAACAATACTCAAGAAAAGAGAAGAAACATTTGATAACAAAATGAACTCAGCACAGAAAGATATTTGGAACAAGGAAATCACCAGCAACACAACAAAAAACACAATAGAATGACAGCAATAAATTCATACCTATCACTAATTACGTTCAATGTGAATTAACTAAATGCACCAGTCAAAGGAAAGAGAGAGGCAGATTGGACGAGAAAAGAAGGCCCATTGATATGCTGCCTACAAGAGACCAACCTTAGACACAATGCCAAAAACAAATTAAAAATTAAGGGGTGGAAAAAATATACCAAGCTAATGGCAACTAAAAAAGAGCAGCAGTGGCAATATTAATTTCTGATAAAATAGACTTCAAGGTGAAAAACAGCATAAGGGACAAAGAAGGACACTCTATGATGCTAAAAGGGTCAATTGACTAAGAAGACATTACCATAATAAATATCTATGCATCCAGTGAAAGAGCTCCAAAATACATAAAGCAAATGTTAACTGAATTGAAAGGAAAAATAGACAACTATACAATAGTAATAGGAGATTTTAACCCACTACATTCAAGGAGGGACACAACAACTAGAAAAAAAAACTCAGCCAAGATACAGAAGAACTCAACAACACAATCAACCAACTTGGCCTCATATAGAGAGCACTCTACCCAATGAAAGCACAGTACATATTCTTCTCCAATGTACATGGATCATTCTCCAGAATAGACCATATGTTAGAATAAAAAACAAGCCTCAATAAATTCAAAACCATTGGAATACTGCAAAGCATCTTCTTGGATCAAAATGCTATAAAATTAGGAACCAATATAGGAAGATCAAGGAAAAATAACAAATATGTGGAAACTGAATAATACACTGTTCAAAGACTACTTGCTAACAGAAGAAATAAAATGTGAAATAAAAAAAGTTCCTAGAAACAAATGATAATGAAGATACAATTTACCAGAACCTTTGGAACACAGCAAAGCAGTACTCAGAAGTTGATTTACAGTAATAAATGCACACACTAAAAAAGAGGAAAGACTCTCAGTCCAATAGTAAACAAGATGTACATGTAGACCACTCAACCCAGAGCGACACACCCACATAGTCTATGGAAATGCCTCCCTTGGAGCAATCAACCACAGGGCACCAGAGTGGCAACATTTGTGTGGAGCAAATGCAGGACACTCAGGAGTGCATAACTATGAGGCACATGGTGGGGGAGGGTTACTGGTCAGGGAGGAGAGGAGACTGGGTTAGGGGTGGGGATGTTAAATGAGGGAAAAAAAAGAAAGAAAAAAGAGGAAAGAATAAAAATCAACACTTTAACTCAATAACTCCACCAATTAGAAAAAGAGCAACAAAAGAAACCTACAGTATCCAGAAGTAAGGAAATAATAAAGATGAGAGCAGAAATACATGAAGCAGAAAGAAAACAAAAATAGAGAAAATCAACAAAACCAGAAACTGGTTCTTCAAAAAGATTAACAAAATTGGCAAACTACTGGCAAATTTAACAAAAGAAAAGAAAGAGATGATGAAAATAACATGAAAAATAAATAAAAAGGGTGACATCAAAACAGAATCAACTAAAATAAAAAAAGATAATAACAATATTATGAAGAATTGTACCCCAACAGATTGTTGTTGCTGTTGTTATTTGCCGTCGAGTCAGACCCGACTCATAGTGACCCCTCTTTGGGTTTCCAAGGCAATATCACTATGGAAGTAGAGTGCCCCATCTTCCTTCCGAGGAGTGGCTGGTGGGTTTGAACTGCCAGCCTTCTGGTTAGCTGTCAAGTGCCTTAGGCACTATGCTACCGGAGCTCACCTAAAAGAGATGGACAAGTTTCTAAACACATAAGACTTACCCAAACTATTCCAGAGATAGAGGAACAGACCCATAACAAAAAAATAAATTGGGCAGGTCATAAAAAATCTTCCCACAAAAAAAGTCATGGCCCAGACACCTTCACTGGAGAAGAGTTAACACCTATACTACCCAACCTATTCCAGAACATAGGAAAAGATGGAATACTCTCAAATTCATTCTATGAAGTAAGCATAACACTGACAGCAAAACCAGGAAAAGGCACTGCTAAAAAGGAAAACTACAGACAATTATCCCTTATGAAAATACATGCAAAAATTTTCAACAAAATCCTAGCCAACAGAATCCAACAATATATCAAAAAAATAATGCATCATGACCAAGTGGGATTCATACCAGGTATGCAAGGATGGTTCAACATCAGAAAAACAATCAATGTAATCCACCACATAAAACAAAAGAAACCATATAATCACATCAATTGATGCATAAAAGCCATACAATAAAACCCAAGACACATTCCTGTTCAACACTCTCAGCAAAATAGGGATAGAAGGGAAAAGCCTCAACATAATAAAAGGCATATACACAAAGCCAACAGCCAACATTATTGTTAATGGAGAAAGACTCAAAGTGCTCTGGTGGGACTATGCCACCAGAACTCCTAAGAAAGTACAAGGAATTTCTTATACAAGAAACTACAAGGGATTTATATTAATGGAAGAACATGTCTTGTTCATGGATAGGAGGACTGAATATTGTGAAAATGTCAAAATTATTGAAAGCAACCTACACATTCAGTGCAATGGGAACCAGAAAAGAATACCCTCTATCACCACTTCTTTTTAACATTGTATTAGAAGTCCTTGCCAGAGAAACAAGGCAAGAAAAAGAATTAAAAGGCATCTAAATTTCCAAAGAGGAGGTAAAGCTATCTCTATTTGAAGATGACATGATCCTATACATAGACAACTGTGGTAGTTAAGTTTGTGTGTCAATTTGGCTAGGCCTGGTTGAGTGGCTGGGCAGCTGGATGTAGTATTCCCCATGATGAGACTGGTAATCAACTCCGTGGTGGAATCTACTGTGAGCAGCTGAGTAGCTCCCTTTGGGATGTGGTCTGCTTCCTGAATATAAGCAGAAGCCTTGAGGAATGGTCTCTAGCTTATGGTATGCTCGGACCCTGCATGTAGCCATCTTGTTATTCAGCAGCCTGCCATGCTCTGTCAACCTTGGGACTTACAATGGACTTAAACTAATGGCCTGTTGTGTGGTTTAGTAACATTGGGACTGTGCCTTTTTACTTGTCAACCTTGGGCTTGTCAGTCTCAGCAGCCAGCAGCTGCCAGAGTGAAGAAACACCTCTAGCTCCAGTGGACCAGGAGCAGGAGGCAGAGCTGAACCCAAAGTTTGAGGGGCTTTAACTCAGCCCCTAGAGCCTGGCACTTTGAACTTGGACTTCTAGCCTCCCGAACTGTAAGAGAATAAACTCCTCTTTGTTAAGGCCATCCCATTTGTGGTATATTCTTGTCAGAGTGGCACTAGGTAACCAGAACAAAAACCCAAGAGACTCAGCAAAAAATTACTGAAACTAGTAGACAGATTCAGAAAAGTAGCAGGATACAAGATCAACATACAAAAATTAGTTGGATTCCTCTATGTCAATGAAAAGTCCTCTAAAAAGGAAATAAGGAAAACAACACCAATTACAATAGCTACCAAACATATGAAATATTTAGGAAAAATCTTAACAGAGACACAAAAGATCTATACAAAGAAAACTATGAAACACTAGGACAAGAACTCAAAAAAACTGCCATCAATTCAATTTGACTCATAGCGACCTCCTTGGGTTTCTTAGGTATCTCTATGGAAGTAGATTGCCCAATCTTTCTTCTGAGGAGTGGCTGGTAGATTTGAATTGCCAGCCTTCTGGTTAGCAGTCAAATGCTTTATGTGCTGTGCCACCAGAGCTCCTAAGAAACTACAGGGAGTTTCTTGTACAAGGAGTTTCTTGTGCAAGGAGCTGCAAGGGATCTACATAAATAGAAGAACATGCCTTGTTCATGGATAGGAAGACTGAATATTGTGAAAATGTCAATATTACCCAAAGCATTCTATACATTGAATGCCATCCTGGTCCAGAATCCATCAACATTTTTTAAGGAGATGGAAAAACCAGTCACTAATTTCATATGGAAAGAAAAGAGACCTTGGATAAGCAAAGCACTGCTGAAGAAGGGAAACAGAGTAGGAGGTCTCACACTTCCAGACCTCAAAACCTACTACATAGCCACAGTAATGAAAGTAGCAAGGTACTGGCATAATGAGAAACAGAACAATGGAGCATAATTGAAAACCCAGAAATAGACCCATCCATCTATGGACAACTGATCTTTGACAAATCACCAAAGCTCATTAAATGGGGGGAGAGACAGCTTCTTTAACAAATGGTGCTGGCAAAATTGGATATCCACTTGCAGAGAAATGATAGAACACCCATACCTCACCCCATACACAAAAACAAACTCAAGTAGGATCAAAGATTTAAATTTACCCAAAACTATAAAGCTCATCAAAGATAAATTAGGGGCAAATCTAGGGGCCTAATCTATGGCATAAATAGACTATCAAGCACAACTCAAAATGCACAGGCTATTGAAGAGAAACTAGGTACTTGGGACCTTTTGAAAATTAAAGTCTTACATGAATTGAAAGACTTCTCCAAAAGAATAAAAAGAGAACCTACAGATTGGGAAAACAAATTGGCTGTGACATATCTGACAAGGGACTTATCTCCAATATTTAACACAAACTTCAACACTTCAACACCAAAAAGACAATCCAATTCAAAAATGGGCAAGGGACATGAGCAGACACTTCACTAAAGATCGTATACTGGTGGCCAATGAACACATGAAGGAATACTCAAGATCATTAACCATTGGAGAGATGCCAAACAAAACAACAATGAGATATCATCTCACCCCAGCAATAATAGCAAAGTTCAACAAGATAGAAAATAACAAATGCTGGGGAGGTCACAGAGAGACTGGAACTCTCATACACTTCTGGTGGGACTGCAAAATGGTACAACCATTATGGAAAATGGCATGGCATTTCGTTAAAAAAAAAAAATGGAATATATAAATACCATTTGATCCAACAATTCCATTACTAGGAATATATCCTAAAGAGGTGAGCAACAGGACATGAACAGACATATGCACTCCCATGTTCATTGCAGCACAATTCACTACAGCAAAGATTTGGAAACAGTCTAAATGTCAATCAACAGATGAATGGATAGCCAAACTATGGTATATTCATACAACAGAATACTATGCAACACTGGAGGACATTATGCTAAGTGAAATAATTCAATTGCAGAAGGACAAATATTGTAGGAGCCCATTATTGTAAAAAGTTTACTTAGGGAAGTTTTACTTAAGGAAGGAAATTCACTTTGTTGTTTATTGGGTATGGGAGGAAAGAGGAGGAAAAATTTTGGACTAGTTGTGCATCATATGTTGATTTGGGTGAGAAGAGAATGGTATCGAAAGGGTCTGTGATAACGTTGGGGAAAGAAACGACACCAAAACATGCACCATAAATTACGGACAGCAGAGGCAAATACTAGTACACGCACAATACTGCATTACAACTAACACCAAACACCAGGCAGTCTACGAGTAAATGTACAGACAGGTGAGAAGACCAGGTGGGAGTAGATGAACAGGAATATACCCTAGATCAAAAATAGATTTGGTGAAAATAATGTTACAAATGCACTTGTACTACAAAATTAGCCCCATATATCACAGAAGCAACAGAAGACAGAGTTGGAGTAACTTCTCAGAGATAATCAAGTATCTTGAGAGAGAAAATCACCAGGCCTGCCAACTTGAGACTGTAGTCACAGGGGACATCATGCTAAATTAGCACAACATAGTACATAAAAATCTTGTTCCACAACCTACTTTGGTGAGTGCGACTGGGGTCTGAAAAGCTTTTGAGTGGCCATCTAAGATGCAGCTATTGGTGTCCTCTCATCTGAATCAAAGAAGAGTGAAGAAAATCAAAGGCATCTGAAAACAATTTGTCCAAGGATAAGATGGCCCACAAAGACCTCAGATCTCATGACCCTGAGACCAGAAGAACTAGATGGTGCTCAGCTACCAATGTCAACCATTCAGAAAGGGATCAAAACTAGAAATCTTGAGTAGAGTGGGAGGAAAAATGTGGAACAAAATCAAAACCACAAAAATGACTAGAAGTACTAGTCGGATAGAGTCTGGTGGAACCCATGAGACTATGGCCCTTGGTTACCCTTCAGGCCTAGAAATGGACTCACTCCCATGGATTGGCTCTCTGCCCAACAGTAGAACAACATACATGCAGAACACCTACCCCAGGTGATGCACTCACCTACTCTAGGGAGATGAACCCCTTACAGCAATCAGCCATGAGACACCAGAGGGGCAGTATTCACATACAGGGAAAGCTGGACAGACAGGAATGCATAGTTAAGAAGGGCTCAGGGAAGCGGTAGTCACTGGGACGGGAGGGGAGTAAAGTTTATCATGGTCGGGGATGGTAACTGGGGTTGAAAGCAAATGTGCATGAACTGTTCAATGTAAAGCAAACTTGCTTTGTAAATTTGCACCCAAAGCACAATAAAATTTAAAAAGAAAGAAAGAAAGTACCAGAGACTGCTATAAGAATAAACAAACCTGTCTTAGAGGAAGTTCAGCCTGAATGCTCCTTAGAAGTAAGAATGGTCAGACTTTGTCTCTCATACTTTGGTCAATTTATCAGAATGGACTGGTCCCTGGAGAAGGATATCATGCTGGACAAAACAGAGAATCGGTTAAAAAGGGGAAACCCTTCAATGAGATGGATTGGCACAGTGGCTACAATAATGGGCTCAAACCTGGCAATGATTTTGAGGATCACGCAGGACCAGATGGTGTTTTCTGCTGTACATAGGGTCACTATGAGTAAAAACCAATTTGATGACAACTATCAACAATCCATCATGAACATTGGTGGAGAAATTCTAAACAAAACTTTAGCCAGCAGAATCCTACATCATTTCAAAAAAGAAATTATACATCATGAACAGTTGGGATTCATACCAGGTATGCAAGGAAGGTTCAGCATTAGAAGAACAATGAACATAATCATAACATAAATAAAACAAAGGAAAAACACACACATGATCAAATGCATTGATGCAGAAAAGGCATCTGACAAAATCCAATATCCATTCTTGATAAAAATGCTCAGCAAAATAGGCATAGAAGGAAAATTCCTCAACATAATTAAGCACATATAAACAAAGCCAGTGCCTAATATTTTTTTTTCTCAACAGAGAGAGACAAAAATATTGCCCTTGCAAACAATACCTAGACAAGAATGCCTTTTATCACCACTTCCATTCGATGTTGCATTGGAAGTCCAAGACAGAGAAATAAGGCATGAAAGGAAAATAAAATGCATACAAATTGACAAAATAGCAGTAAAACTATTTTTATTTGCAGATGATATGATCCTATACATAGAAATTTTGAGATATGCAACTTCTAGTAAGACAAAGTGGCTCTTGCCTGGGTGACTTCCCTGATTCATTTCTCTCCACTAGTTGTAACCCCCAACTAGTTCACTCAACTTCACACTTTGTACTCTCTGTGGTGCTGCCTCCACATCCACTCCGCCACTGCTTTCACCACTGCAGCCATGATCTCCTTTACACACACCCAGAAAATTGTAATGGGATTAACAGGATTTGGTGTTTTTCCTGTTCTTTGGAATGATTCTCTTTTTTGGACAAAACACTAACTGGCTACTGGAAATGTTTCATTTGTGGCTAGCTTGACTTTTGTAATTGGTTTAGAAAGAACATTCATATTCTTCCAAAAGAATGGAATGAAAGCTACAGGATTTTTCCTGGGTGGTATATTTGTAGTCCTTGTTGGTTGGTCTTTGATAGGCATAATCTTCAAAATACATGGGTTCTTTATTTTGTTTAGGAGCTTTTTCTCTGTGGTGTTTTGCTTTATTAGAAGAGTGCCAGTCCTTGGATCCCTCTTGAATTTGCATCATTTGTAGATAAAGTTAGGAGCTCTGATAGCGTAGTGCCTAAGGCACTTGACTGTTAACCAGAAGGCTGGTGGTTAAACCCACCAGCTACTCCACGGAAGGAAGGTTGGGCAATCTACTTCCGTAGTGATACTGCCTCAGAAACCCAAACCCCAGAAGGGGTTTCTATGAGTCGGGTCCAACTTGTCGGGACATAACAACAGCATCACTTCAGTAGATAAAGTTGGAGAAAGCAACAACATGGTATAATAGCAAGTGAAGTGAAGGCTCATTTAAAATATTGTATTATTTATAAAATCATTTAATGAATATTCAGTACAAAATTAAACTACATGAAATAGTTTGTAATGCTTTTCACAGAAGTTTAAAACATATAGCCTACAAATTACCAAAAGCAATTAGCATAGAATCAAAACAAGTTTGTAATCAAGTGAGCTAAGGAGTCAGCAAATGAACTGAAGGAAATGAGATCTATGTTACAATCCATATTGACACTCTTGAAGGGTATTTTTATTGTTTTCCCACAATGTGTGAAACACAGCCATCCTTAAAGAATGATGATGCCTGTTCCTTTTCTTTTTATTCTGAATGTGCCGGAGCACCCATAGACACTACTTTTTAGAAATGTCCACTTCAGTGGCAATATTTATTACAGTTGCACTGACTCTCTGAAAATAATGCGTGATTATGTTATTATAACATATGAAAACCAAGGAAAAAAACAGTTTTGATATACAAATCACTTTTTTTTTTTAATGTGGTTAAAACAAAATTTTTAAGATTTCAAGAGGAGGGATGTATGGGAAGAGTCTGTCACTACCATGATAACATTAGGAAAAAGGAGGACACTGAATTGTGCACATAAGAGATAGACGACAGATGGCTAATACCAACCCAGTGTGCTCACAATACTGCATTACCATTAATACCAAACACCAGGCTACAGATAAACACATAAACACCTGAAAGGATCAGATGGGGGTCAGTGAACAGGAGTATACTCTAGACCAAGGATAGATTCAGCGCAGGCTAATCTTGCACAGATATCAGTGATACAAAATACCTGCAGTCCTTACAGAAACAACAGAAGACAGACACTGACTTTTGTCAGCAGCATGCTCTGGAAATACATTCCTTGAGAGTCTGACCTCCTAAGCATCTGCCAATATTGTTCACTTAACAAACAGCACTCTTGACAGTGAAACAATCTGTTATATGACTTGTCACAAGGAATAGTCTTTTATTTAAGGTACTAAATGCATTTTTTCATGTAATGATGCAGTTTTTCTTTTTCTTAATTTTAGCAGTAGTTGTAATAAACTAAAATAATATTTTCATAAATTTAAATAACTATTGGCAGTGTTTACTTGAAAATGTAAGATTTTAAAGTAAACGTATGTGTATTTGTAAAGAACTGTTCATCTAAGCTGAGTATTCCCTTTATTTTCAGCTTTCTCATAACATAAAAATCAGTATACATACTTGCCTCTTCATCTTGCGAGGACTCTTCATCTTGAGTAAGGGAAAAATTTCTGAGTTCACTGCCGCAATTAATTTACTGTTATTTAACTGGCTATAGTTTCTTTAAAACATGACACTTACAATGTGTTGTCTTTTCTACTGTTGTTGCTTGACAAACACTAAGAAACAGCAGTTGTTTCTTCAGTACTTTTCTATGTTGGCAGTTGTGGTTAATTTAGGAACACATTTCAACAGCCAAAGTACTATTTGTTCTATCACTAATGATTGCACTATTTGCTTTTTTTTTTTTTTAAATAGTAAAGCATCTTAATGGTATAAGATCATAATCAAGGGGCTCTGGTGGCACAATGCCTAAGGCATTTGACTGCTAACCAGAAAGTTGGCAGTTCAAACCAACTTCTGCTCCACAGAAGAAAGATGGGGAAATCTATTTCTGTAAAGATTTACCACCTCAGAAACACAATGGGGATTGCTATGAGTCAGAATCAGCTTAAGGGCAGTGAGTTTAAGATCATAATCAATATTTGTGGTTTTTATTTAAAAGCATATCTACAGAATTCATACAATTTATGTTATTCTTAAACTTAATATTTTGATGCCCAGAGAACTTCCAACCTTACTCATCTAAGAAGAAAAGGACTTGGCATGTAATATACTGGTTCAGTCTATGGATTATTGTATTTGGTACTGACATTTGACTTATGATATAATTTGTGAAAACACAACATTTTGGCAAATGGAGAATCATATCTCAATAGTTAATGGAATAATAAGAGACCTAATGTGTATGTAATGTTCTTTTTTTTAAAAAAAATAATATCATCTTCACTTGAAGAGTGAGAGACTTTGAGGATTGACTTTAACATGGTACCTATAGTACTCAAATATATGTATTTTTGACTGACCATATTATTTGAGAGGTTAGATAATTCTATCTTTTTTAGAATAATAACAGATTCTTTTAATGCAAGGAACATCTGCATTATTTAACTCCTTTGTAGACATAAATTTCTATCAAAATATTTTTTTTGCACTGTGACAGAAATACCATTTTCAATAATCTTATTTCAGAGAGCATTATTGGATATAAGCATAGGAAGGATTTGAGAATTTCTCAGTCCTTAGTAAGATTAAGAGGCTGGAGCAGTTTTTACTATTAAATGAGTCCACAGTTAATATCAGAATGAATTTGGGACTTCTTGGCAGCATTGTACATGTCTTTTTTTTTTTCAACACCATTGATGAGGCTCTATTTTGAAACATACTAGTCTGAAAGAAAGCTTGGTATATCATATTGTCTCCTCCTTACCAAAATTAGGTTCTATCTTTGTGACAAAAATATACTTAAAGTATTTCAAAAACAGAGGAAGCAAAAAGTCTAATACTACTTAGTCTTAAGTGTTTCTGTCATTGTTCAAGTTGTTTTCCATAACAGAAGCATATTTCGAATGTTTTTCTTTTACCATTATAAATGAAAATTCCTGGAATACTGTTGCTTTAAAAGATTATCTAATAATCAGATATTGTAAATATATTTGTCTTGTCTTTCGATTTTTTGTCTTTTTTTTTGGTTCTCTCTCAATAAAAGGGTACTTTTCTATTTTTTTTTAAAGATACTATATATTCAACTTCTAATTATGTGTTATTATTTGTGATGACACTTCAGAAAGTGCTTTAAATAATATTTAAACATCTTGTAGAGTAGAGTCCTCTGGTTTAGGGTGAGTTGCTTGTATAGAGTAGGTGCTCCTTGCCCATGGCAGTTAGACTTTTGTGCAGTTGCAGACCATAGAAATTCAACCTCAGTTCATCCAAAACTGAGTCTATGTTTGTACCAGTCTCTGACTTGTAAAAGTGTCTGAAAATGTGTCTTTAAGTGGGCATGCCACTACCTCAAACAAAATTGGGATTATGTTGATAATAAAGAAAGGATAGTGGGCATTCATTTGACAATCTGAATTTTCTGCCATACTACTGATGTGCATATTTATATCCACTCCTTGTCACTGGTCTGAGATGCCTCCTAGAATGAAAAAAAAAGCTCAAATTATTTCCACCACTGGGATTCAGTCATTGATAGCCATGTTCAACAGAGTTTAAGAACCCCAGGAAAGCTAGGCTACAGAGTTGATTGGCAGAGTCCCTGAAATATGAGACATAATGAATTGTATTCCCAAGCTGAGCCAGGAGGCAAGAGGGAGTAGCTATGTTAGGTGCTCATTCAATCTTTTAACTTAGGTAGTGTGTTCTTCTTGGTAGAAATGGGCATTGAAAGCAATGGGAAATCTCTGCCTCATCAAGTCCTGTAATAACTTTCAGGAGCCTCTAGAATAGAATCAAGAAGTCCTTCAGCAGTATCCACAAGTTGGATTCATTTCTGGGTGAATAGTAGGCATTCACTGGGACTTCCAGAAATACCGGGGAGGAAACATTTGTGTAATCACATACAAGCTACAGTTCCATGTGACCAAGTGTGTGGAGAATTATAAACAAAGAAATTCAGCACAGAATTCAAAGTAGCTAAAAAAATTCTTATCTTTTCTTATGACTCTCATTGAATATATAACAAGAAGGGATTCAATTAGTAACATAGAACAACACTTCTCCAAACTGGTTATTCTCTTTTTCTCACACTTTCCAGTTTCTCTGGAGACTCTCAGTGGCAAACTCTTAGAACTCTCCCTGACACTCAAACTGCGAGGCATTTTCATCCCTCACTTCTCTCCCCACACCTTTTGTGCTTTGCTCTGCTCAGATTGATACAACCTCCCTGGCCTATTTATTAGTTTATTCCCTTCTCTTTAGCTTTCTGATTCTGCATCTCAGAGAATTCTAGAATTTTCCTGGTGAAGTTATAACTATTTTTAGAAAGTAGAAGGTAGGGTAAGGTAAGGGAGGGGGGAACACTGGGCAAATGGAAGTTCTTTTTATTGCATGGGGTTGGTGGAGGAGATGGAGACACTGGCACATCAATCACCTTGTAGAAGTGTACCTTAGAGGGACTGAGCTCCTTATCCCTTATTCTCCTCATGCAATTAGTCTCCATGTGAGTGTTTATTAGCAAAAGCCCTCAAATCCATTTATTTGCTACTCTCTGTCATCACGATTTTTCACCTAGACTATTTGCAATAATTTCTTAATTGGGTTTGTGCCTGTAATCTCTCTCTTCCATTCATCTACATAGTTGTTTGAGTTAAGTCAACAGGTAATTGAACACTCATAATTGGTATTTGATCAATTGCATTTCATTATGCTGAATCATTGCTTAAACTCTCATGCCTATGGGGCCACAGCAGATAAGGTTAGTGAATAAATAGAATAGAATAGAAGATTATAGTTGTGAGGACCATGAATAATACAAGATGTCTCTTGCTTGCATGAAACACTAGGGAAGAATCAAAGTCCTTGACTGTGCAGTAACTTGGGCCAAGAAACAACACACCTAATACCTAACACCATGGTAATGTCAATTGGAACTCACTAACTAGTGCAAACAACAATCCCATCCATCATAGATTACACATGTTTTAGTCCTTGTTCTGCTGCCTGTATCCTGGCATGTAATCTTTATGCACATATATAAACTCACATCCCACTCTACCCTGCATGGACCTGTACCTGGGTGATTTTTGGTGCTTTGGCTGTCTGTCTCAAAGGTCTTGGCATTGACCTTTGTCTGTAAGTTTCCTAAAAAAATTAGATCTCATCAATCTGACTTTCATTGCTTCTTTTTTTAGGAATCTGACCTAAGCCCTTTAGAGCCACTCCTACTGCTGCTGTGGTAGTGTACAGCAATGGGAAATGTAGAAAGTTGCATCTCTATAGAGGGAAAGATGGACATCCTAATTAACATCCACAGAGTTGGTAATCAAAGCACTGTGCTCCTTTTAGAAATACCACTAAGAGGGGATACCCTTTGAAACTACAACAGGATAAGGCAGAGAAAAGATAGCATACTACTAACACACTTTGCCCAATCTTTCTACAACAGAGACTCAGAAAAACTGAGTTTAACAGATGTAAACAATTATTCTGGAATTCTGAGTATCAAATGAGAAGATAAAATATTAGATTGAGCACTGATTAGATAGGAAAATGGAACAAAGTCAGTGACTAGGAAGAGAGAAGTGGCTGGGACCTATGGAAGTCATTTTGGCCATTTTGAAAGCAGAGACATCAGACACTGAGGAGAAGGGGGAAAAAACTTCACAGAATCCACATAGCAATAATGGTACAGTGTAGACAGATCAGAAGGAATTCAAGCAGGAGAACATTAACTCTCCACTAGTCACAGCAGATAAGGTTAGTGAATAAAGAGAATAGAATAGAAGATTATAGTTGTCAGCCATTTCTAGTCAGCCATTTCTACTATAATGACCACTTCACCCAATAGACAAGCATCGCTATCAACTCCTACACCAAAAGATCAAGAACAGACAATGCATAACATCTGCTCATCCCAACTGCAGCTCCTCTTCACAAGAAACAGAGACTCACAGCAACATTCAGTTGTTGTGAAGAGGGATTAGTCCACTGATCCAGACACAGGTGGGGAGTGCCCCAGTGCTGCCAAGATAATAAACAAAGAAGTATGCCTGTCCCACACATCCAGATATATTGAAATAAAGCAAAATAAAGAACCAGGGTGAAATAATCCAACACATAATCAACAAATAAAAACAACAACTTCAAATTATCATGGAGACAGCAAACAACTTCAATTCAAATAAAGAAGAAAGACAAGATAGGGAAGAAAGTGATCAAAATAAAAAGTGAGGAAATCTCCCCAAGGAAGAAGAGGTAAAAGAGTATGTATGTACATAATTTTCCATGAGCTCAAGAAAACCATAAACAGAAGCAAGGAAAAGGCAGACAGTATTCTTGAAGAATTCAGGAAAATCATATAATAGCAAAATAACAAAATAAATAGACAATTAGAAATCATAAAGAAACAGCAATTACAAATCCAGAAGATGAACAAAAGAGTAGAATAGAAGTGGCTGGAGAACACATATCCCACGCAGCAGACAAATCCCTTGACATAAAGAATGAAGAGAAATGAAGAAAACACAAGAGTTATATGGGATGATATCAAAAGAAATAACATATGCATGATTGGAATTCCGGGACTAGAGGAAGTTAAAAAGAAAGAAAGAAAATTGTTGCAGCCTTCCTAACAGAAAACTTCCCCAATGTCATGAAAGATGAAAAGATATCTATTCAAGAAGCTCAAAAGATCTCATACAGGATAGTCCCCAAGAGAAAGTCACAAAGCCATATCATAATCAAACTTTCCAAAACCAAAGGCAAAGAAAGAATCTTGAGAGCAGCTCAGGAAAAATGAAATTTTATGTAGAAAAGGCAACCAATAAGACTAAGCTCTAATTTTTCAGCAGAAACCATGCAGACAAGAAGGCAATGGGATGATATACACAAACCGTGAAGGAAAATAATTGGCACCAAGAATTATCTATCCAACAAAACTCTCCCTCAAATTTGATGGTGAAATTAGGACATTCTCAGACAAAAAGAAATAAAGAGAATTTGTGAAAACCAGACCAACCCTACAAGAAATGTTAAAGGAAATCTTTCCAACAGAAAACTAATAACAGAAGACAACTTAAGATTAAGACACACGGCATCACTAGCCCAGGAAAATAATTGTTGTTGTTGTTGTTGTTGTTGTTGTTATGTGCCATCGAGTCAGACTCAACTCACAGAGACCCCTCCTTGGGTTTCCAAGTCAGACCCAACTCACAATGACCCCTCCTTGGGTTTCCGAGGTGGTATCACTATGGAAGTAGATTGCCCAACCTCCCTTTCAAGGAGTGGCTGGTGGGTTTGAACCACCAGCCTTCTGGTTAACAGTCAAGTGCTGTAGGCACTATGCTACCAAAGCTCCTAAGAAAATAATGATCAAATCTAAAATAAGCTTACAAAATGGAAAATAGAGAACCAGAGGAATCAATCTATAAATGATAGCAACTACAAATCAAATAGAGGGAATAAATGGTTTATTTACAAAATTTCCATATGAGAAGGAAGTCAGGACAATGTAAATATAGAACAGACTGTTCCAAACTTAAGGAGATAACAATTTACTACAGTGTAACCATAAAGAAAATTAAAAAGATTTCTAGCCAAAAGAAGAAAGAAGAAAATCACAAGAACTTAGTAAACACAAGATCAACAATAATGAAGAAGAAGGAAAGACAGGTTGATAATAAAATGAACTCAGCCCAGAAAAATATATGGAACAAAGAAACCATCAGCCCCACAATAAAATACACAAAAGAATGACAGCAGTAAATTCATAGGTATCATTTATTATACTAAATGTGAAAGGATTAAACACAGTCATGAGAAAGGGAGTGGTAGAATGAATAAGAAAACAAAATGCATTTATTGGCTGCCAACAAGAGATTCACCTTAGGCACAAAAATGAAAAATAAATGAACAATCAAGGAATGGGGGGAAAAGAAAAATCAAGCTAATGGCAACCAAAAACAGCAGGATTGGAAACACTAATTTCTGATAAAATTGACTTCAAGGCAAAATCCAGCAGAAGGGACAAGGAAAGACATTATATGATGATAAAAATGTCAATTGACTAACAGGACAGAGCCATAATAAATACCAGTGTACCCAAAGAAAGAGAGCCAAAATATATAAAGCAAACAAACTGAACTGAAAGGAGAAATAAACAATTCTACCATAGTAGTACAAGATTTTTACACACCACTTCAATGAAGGACAGAACAACTAGAAGAAAAAAAAAAAAAAAACTCAACAAAAACACAGAATATCTCAAAAACACAACAACCAACTTGACCTCATAAACCAAAAAACCGAAGTCACTGCCATTGGGTCAGATCTGACTCATAGTGACCCCTCCTTGGGTTTCCAAGGCAGTATCACTACTGGAGTATATTGCCCAACCTTCCTTATGAGGAGTGGCTGTTGGGTTTGAACTGCCAGCCTTCTCGTTAGCAGTCAAATGCCTTAGGCACTACACCAAAAGAACTCCTCCTTGACCTCATAAACATATAAAATATACTCTATGCAACTGCTAAAGGGGCAAGGAGGTGGCATCGTCTGATTTCCTCTAACTGTACAAGAAGAGAGAATCACCATCAGCCCAAAGCCTGTTCTTATGAGGCCAGACATGCCCACCACCCTCCAGCCTTCTTACCAACCTTGACATCAACTGTCCCTCCTGCCGCAGCCACCACCTCTGTGCTGGGGTTGATAATTTGCTGCAGTAGCCACCCAGAACTCACAAATTATGGAGTTTATTAGGGAAGCAACAGGTTATGATTCAAGTTCAGGAACATATTCAGGATACAGTTCTTTGATCATGACAGTCTTCCCTCTGCTGTGCCCTTAGATGTGCCTCTCTGTCCCTTGGCCTGTCATTCTGGCCTCTGCCTCTGTGGGTCAGGTAAGTCTGTCACTCTGTCCTGTGCCTCTTGGTTCCACTGCCACTGTCTTTATGTCTCTCTCTCTCTCTCAGCCAAGTGTCTCTCTCTCAGCCAGATGTCTCTTTCTCTCAGCTGTCAGTCAGAGATTCCTCTTACTGCCTCTTGTTGTTGTTGTTGTTGTTATGTGCCTCTAGCAGGGCTCATTTTCAGCCTGGCAGAGTGGCAAAACCAACCGATCCCAACACCAGAGTTCTACACATCTGAGAGAGAGAGAGAAATTTCCCAGCAGAGTCCTTCATGCTGCCCCAGGTGGATGATTTTAACAAGCAGCTACTCAGTTGCTTACAGCAAAGTGAGAGCTACAAAGGCTATGGCTAGAAAACCCATGCCATGTAATTTACTGCACCCCAGCAACAAAAAACACAATACATATTGTTTTCTGGTGAACATGGATCATTCTCCAGAATATACCATAAATTAGGCCACAAAACCAGCCTCGATATATTTAAGAACATCAAAATAACACAAAAGATCTTTTCAGATCACAACACTATAAAATTAGAAATAATAGGAAGACCAGGGTGAAAAAAAAAAAACATGAAAACTGAGTAGCAAATTACTCAAGTACCACTGGGTAAAATAAGTAATAAAGTGTGAAAAAAAATCCTATAAATGAAGGAGGAGCTCTGGTAGCATAGTGCCTAAGGCACTTGACTGCTAAC
Source organism: Orycteropus afer afer (assembly GCF_000298275.1). Lineage (NCBI taxonomy): Eukaryota > Metazoa > Chordata > Mammalia > Tubulidentata > Orycteropodidae > Orycteropus > Orycteropus afer. The sequence continues at coordinate 161,740 of NW_006922177.1, forward strand.
CAGAAGTCTGGTGGTTCAAACCCACTAGCCACTCCTAGGAAGGAAGGTTGGGCAATCTACTTCTGTAGTGATACTGCCTCAGCAACCCAATGAGGGGTCGCTATGAGTTGGGTCCGACTAGATGGCACATAACAACAACAACAACAACAATAATTGAAGGAGAATGAAGACACAACATACCAAAACATTTAGTACATACAAAAGTCAATTTATAGCACACACACAAAAAAATGCACACATCAAAAAAGAAGAAAGAACCAAAATCAGCACTTAAACCAAGAACTATAATGATTAGAAAATGTGCAACAAAAGAAGCCTACCATCTCCAAAAGAAAAGAAAAATACAGAGGCAGAAAAGTAAAACTATAGAAAAAATCAACACTAGAAGTTGGTTCTTCAAAAAGATTAATGTAATTGATACACCACTGACAAATTTAACTGAAGAAAATAAAAAGAAGCAAATAACACATATAATAGATGAAATGGGTGACATCACATCAGAACCAACTGAAATAAAAAAGATAACAATTCTATGAAGAACTTGACTCCAACAAATTAAAAAAACTTAGAATAAATGGACAGATTTCTAGAAACAGAAAACTTACCTAAACTAACACAGACTAAGGTAGAAAATTGAAACAGACTGATAACAAAGGAAGAAATTGAGCAGACCTTTTAAAAACTTCACACACATAAAAGTCTTAGCTTAGACAGTTTCACTGGAGAATTCTATCAAATATTCAAAGAGCTGACACCAATCCTATTCAAACAACATAGAAAAGGATGGTATACTCCCCAACTTATTCTGTGAAGGAAGTATATCATTGATACAAAAATGAGGCAAAGACATCACTAAGAAGGAAAACTATAGACTGATATCCCTTATGAATATAGATGTAAAAATCTTCAACAAAATCCTAGTGTATAGACTCTAATACCATATAAAAAAAATAATACATCATGGTCAAGTTGGATTTATACCAGGTGTAATCCATCACATAAATAAAACACAGGAAAATAACCATATGATCTTATTAATTGATGAAGAAAAGGCATTTGATAAAACCCAGCATCCATTCCTGATAAAACTCTCAGTAAAACAGTAATAGAAGGGACAATTCTCAATATAATAAAGGACATATATGCAAAACCAACAGTCAACATTTATTCCAAATGGAGAGAGATTCAAAGCATTCCCCCTGAGAAATCACCACTTCTATTCAATTCTATATTGAAAGTCCTAGTCAGGACCATAACACAAGATGGAGAAATAAAAGGCATCCAAATTGGCAAAGAAGAAGTAAAACTATCTCTAGTTACAGATGATATGATCCATCTTTAGAAAAACCAAGATGCAGCAAGAAAATTAATGGAACTAAATGATTGTTGTTGTTGTTGTTGTTGTTATGTGCCGTCAAGTTGGACCCGACTCATAGCGACCCCTCCTTGGGTTTCCGAGGCAGTATCACTACAGAAGTAGATTGCTCCATCTTCCTTGACAGGAGACCAAATCAACATACAAAAGTCAGTTGGATTCCTCTCTATCAACAGTGAAATCTCTGAAAAGGTAATCAGAAAAAAAAAATATCATTTACAATAGCTGCTGAAAAGAAAAGATAAAATACTTAGGAATATTTTTCTGTCTTGTTAAACTTTGCTATCAATGCTGGGGTGAGATGGTATCTCATGTTTGTTTTGATTTGCATCTTTCTAATGGCTAATGATAACTAACATTTCTTCATGTGTTTGTTGGCTGCCTGAATATCTTCTTCAGTGAAGTGTCTATTCATGTTTTCTGCCCATTTTTTAATTGGATTGTTTATCTTTTTAATGTTCAGGTGTTGGGGTTTTCTCTAAATTTTAGAGATAAGTCCTTTGTCTAATACGTCATTACCAAATATTTTCTCCCATTCTGTAGGTTCTCTTTTTACTCTTTCGGAGAAGTCTTCTGATGCATATAAGAATTTAATTTTTAGAAGGTGCCAAACATCTAGTTTATCTTCTGCTGTTTGTGCATCTTGAGCTATGTTTATAAACCCAGGTTATGCTTGGGTAATGCTTATAGTCTATGTATGCCATAAATTAAGGCCCCTATATTTGGCCCTATTTTTTCTTTCACAAACTTTGTGGTTTTGGGTATCACATTTAAGTCTTTGATCTATGTGGAGTTAGTTTTTGTGTATGGTGTGTGGCATGGATCTTGTTTCATTTTTCTACAAATGGATATCCAATTTTGCCAGCACCATTTGTGAGAGAGACTATCTCTTCCCCATTTGTTCTGTCCTTTGTCAAAGATCAGCTGAACATAGGTCAATGGATTGATTTCTGGGTTCTAAATTCTGCTACACCAATCTATGCATTGTTGTATCAATACCAGGCTTTTTTTTTTTTTTATAGCTGTGGCTGTTTAGTCGGGGCCAACTCGACGGCACATAACAACAACAACAACAACGTGGCTGTTTAGTAGGTTTTGAGATCTGGGAGTGTGATACTTCCTATTCTGTTGTTCTTCTTCAGTAGTGCTTTGCCTATCAGAAGTCTCTTTCCTTTCTGTATAAAATTAGCGATTAATTTTTCCACGTCTTTAAGGAATATTGATGGAATCTGGATCAGGGTTGCATTGAATGTGTAGATTGCTTTGGGTAGTATTAACATTTTCACAATGTTCAATCTTCCTATCCATGAGAATGGTATATTCTTCCATTTATGTAGATCTATTATAGTTTCTTGAAGTAGTGTTTTGTAGTTTTCTTTGTATAACAGGTCTTTTGTATTCCTGATAAGATTTATTCCCAAGTATATTATCTTTTGGTAGCTATTGCAAGTAGTATTGATTTCCTTATTTCCTTTTCACAGACCTCTTTGCTGGTGTAGAGGAATCCAAAAGATTTTTGGATGTTGATCTTGCATCCTGCCACTATGCTAAATCTTTCAGTAAGTATCAGTAGTTTTCTTGCTGAATCTCTTGGGTTTTCTATATACAAAATCATATCATCTGAAAATAGAATAGTTTTACTTCTTCCTTACCAATTCAGATGCCTTTTATATCCCTTTCTTACCTTATTGCCTTGGTTAAGACTTCCAATACAGTGTTGAATGGAACTGGAGATAGAAGGCATTCTTGTGTTCTTCCTGTTCACAAGGGGAATGGTTTCAGTCTCTCTTCATTGAAAATAATGTTGACTGTTGGTTTTGCATATACGCCCTTTATTATGTTGAGAAATTTCCCTTCTATTCCAATTTTTCTGAGAGTATTCATCAGGAATGGGTGTTACATTTTATCAAATGCCTCTTCTGCATCTATTGATGTGGTCATGTGATTCTTTTCCTTTATTTATCTATGTGATGAATTATGTCCATAATGAACCAGCCTTGCCTACCTGGTATGAATCTCATTTGGTCATGATGTACTATTTTTTAATATGTTGTTGGAGTCTATGGTTAGGATTCTGCTGAAGATTTTTTCATTTATATTCATGAGGGATATTGGCCTGTAGTTTTCCTTTCTAGTGGTGTCTTTGGATTTGGTATCAGGGTTATGCTTGGTTCATAAAATGAATTGTTCAATTTCTTCTTTTGTTATGGCTCTGTTCAAATTTTCTACCTCAGTCTGTGTTAGTTTAGGTAAGTAATGTGTTTCAAGAGATCTGTCCATTTCTTCCAGGTTTTCAAACTTGCTGGAGTACAGTTCTTCATAGTATCTTGATATAATATTCCATCTTTGTTTAAAACAATCTGTTCCATTTTGCAATTTTCTTGACTTCCTCACCATTTAGAAGTTCTGTGACTACACTATTTATCTTCTCTTTTTGGTTTGTAATTGTCCTCATCTATGTTCTGGAATACTTTGAGTAGAATTGGTGTCAGTTCCTCTCTGAATGATTGGTAGAATTCTCCATTGAAACCAACTTGGCCAGGACTTTTTTTGTTGGTAATAGTTTTAGGATTTGTTCAATTTTTTCTTTTGTTGTTGGTCTCTTCAAATTTTCTACCTCTGTCTGTGTTAGTTTAGGTAAGCAATGTGTTTCTAGAGATCTGTCCATTTCTTCCAGATTTTCAAACTTGCTGGAGTACAGTTCTTCATAGTATCTTGATATTCTTTTAATTTCTGTTGGTTCTGTTGTGACATCACCCCTTTCAATTCTTATTCATGTTACTTGCATCTTCTCCATATTTTCCTTGTTAAGTTTACCAGTGGTTTGTCAATTTAATTAATCTTTTCAAAGAACCAACTTCTAGTCTTGTTGATTTTTTTTTTTTTTCTATTGTATTTCTACTTTCTGTTTCATTTATTTCTGCTCAAATCTTTATTGTATCTTTTCTTCTGGTGACTGTAGGCTTTTTTTTTTTTTTTTCTTTTTCTAATTGTTGGAGATGTTGGTTAAGGTGTTGATTTTGGCTCTTTCTTCTTTTTTGATGTGTCCATTTATTGCTACCCACACCACACCCCACAAGTGGCAAGGTGAGAAAGTGGGGGAAAGGAGAGAAAAAGGCCAGTGGGACCTGGACATAGCAAGGAGTCAGCCATAGGGTTCTTGGTAAGGGGAGGGAAACCAGGTCACACCCCACAAGTGGCAAGGTGGGAAAGTGGGGGAAAGGAGAAGAAAAAGGCCAGGGGAGCTGGGACAGAATGAGGAGAGAGCAGCAGGGATCCAGGTAAGAGGAGGTTAGAGAGGTTTTGAACAGCTAAGGGAGACAAACTTGTCTGTTGGTTTGTCCTATAGACATTGGTGTTTCAAACCCGGCAGGGTATACATGGTGGACAGGTTTCTGCAAGGCTTACAGACTGAGGCATCTGTAAGGAAGGAAGAGGCCATCCACTTAAAAAATTGGACAGGGAAAACCTTATGGATAGCAGAGAAACACTATCTGATACATTATTGTGAAACTTTATGAATAGCCTGGAAACATTGTCCAATACAGAGGAGGAGGATGAGTCGCTTAGGTTAGAAGGCTCTCAAAATATGATTGGGAAAGAGCTGCATTATCAGTGTAAAACCAGCCTTATTGACACAGATAAGGCAAAGCTTTTGAGACCTCCATTTGCTGATTTGTCATGACTCAAATTGAGGAGAAACAGCTGCAAACATCCCTAATAATTGGAACATGGAATGTATAAAGTATGAATCTAGGAAAATTGGAAGTTGTCAAAAATGAAAATTCCATAAAGATTGGTATCCTAGATATCAGTGACCTGAAATGGACTGGTTTTGGACATTTTGAATCAGACAACCATATGATCTACTATGCCGGGAATGACAGTTTAAAGAGGAATGGCATGGCATTTATCATCACAAAAGATGTTTCAAGATCTGTCCTGAAGGACAATGCTGTCAGTGACAGGATAATATCCATATGCCTACAAGGAAGACCAGTTAATATGACTATTATTCAAATTTATGCACCAACCACCAAAGCCAAAGATGATGAAATTGAAGATTTTTATCAACTTCTGCAGTCTGAAATTGACTGAATATTCAACCAGGATGTGTTAATTATCTCTGGTGACTGGAATGCAAAAGTTGGAAACAAACAAGTAGTTGGAAAATTTGGCCTTGGTGACACAGAAATAATGTTGGAAATCGCATGGTAGAATTTTGCGAGACCAATGAGTTATTCATTGCAAACACCTTTTTTTCAACAACACAAACCATGACTATACATGTGGATTTCATCAGATGGAGCACACAGGAATCAGATTGATCACATCTGTGGCAAGAGGCAATGAAAAGCTCAATATCTTCAGCCAAAACCAGGCCAGGAGCTGATTGTGGAACAGACCATCAACTGCTCATATGCAAGTTCAACTTGAAGTTAAAGACAATGAAAACAAGTCCACCAGAGACAAAATATGATCTTGAATATATCCCTCCTGAATTTAGAGACCATCTAAAGAATACATTTGATGCATTGAACACCAATGACTGAAAACCAGAATTGTGGGATGACATCAGGACTGAAGAAGAGTTGATGCTTTTGAGTTGTGGTGCTTGGGAAGAATACTGAAAGTACCATGGACTGCTAAAAGAACTAACAGATCTGTCCTGGAGGAAGTGCAGCCAAAATGCTCGTTGGAAGCAAGAATGGCCAGACTTGTTCTCACCTACTTTGGTCATGTTGTCAGAAGGGACCATTCCCTGGAGAAGGATGTCATTCTTGGTAAGGTGGAGGGTCGACAAAAGAGGGGAAGATGGATTGACACAGTGGCTGTGACCATGGGCTCAAGTATAGCAAGGGTCATGGAGCTGGTGCAGGATCCAGCAGTGTTTCGTTCTGCTGTGCGTAGGGTCACTATGAGTCAAAAATGACTTGACAGCACCTAACAACAACAACAACATTTATTACTATAAATTGACCTCTGATCACTGCTTTTGCTGTGTCCCATAGATTTTGGTATGTTGTGGTTTCATTCTCATTTAATTCAAGGAATTTTTAAATTTCATTTCCGATTTCTTCTATAACCAAGTTGTTTCTGAAGAGGATGTTAAGAGGGTGTTAAACACAGTTTCCATGTGTATGCTTTTTTTCTGCTGGTCCTCCTAGTTGGTTTCTAATTTTATAGCATTGTGATCTGAGATGATGCTTTGCAGTATTTCAATGTTTTTAAATTTATTGAGGCTTTCTTTGTGGCCTAAGAGAATGTTCCAATGTTCCATGCTAGAAAAGAATGTATATTTTGTGTTGGGTGAAGCGCTCTGTAGATGTCTATAAGGGCAAGTTTGTTGGTAATTATTACTTAGTTCTTCTGCATCTTTATTGAATTTCTTTCCAGTTGTTCTATGTTTCTTTGATAGTGATGTATTAAAGTATCCTACTTTTACTGTGGAGTCATCTATCTGTCTTTTTTCAATTCTTTTAAAGTCTGCTTTATATATTTTGTGGCTCTTTCATTGGGTGCATATATATTTATTATGTTTATATCCTCTTGTTCAATTACTTCTTTAGTTATTATGTAATGTCTTTTCTTGTCTCTTATGGTGGTTTTTGTCTTAAAGTCTATTTTATCAAGAATTAATATTGCCACTCTTGCTCTCTTTTTGTTGCCATGTGGTTGGTATGTCTTTTTCCAACTTTGAATTTTAGTCCATTTTTGTCTTTTTGTGTAAGGTGAGTCTCTTGTAGGTAGCATATTGATGGGCCATATTTTCTTACCCAGTCTGCTGCTTTTCGTCTCTTGGGTGGTGCATTTAATCCATTTACATTCAGTATAATTATCAACAAGTATGAATTTATTAATGTCATTTTGTTATGTGTTTTTCTTGTATGTGTGTGTGGTGTTGCTGATTTCTTTGTTCCATAAATTTTCTGTGTTGAGCTCATTTTGTTTATGAGTCATGCTATCATTCCTTCTGTGCTATCACTTTAGTATTTGCTAAGTATCTGTGCTTGTCCACTTTTTAATTTTGATCCAAAGGTTTATTGTTTTTCTTTGAGGTTACCCTGTAATTTATAATTCTCTTCACATGTTTAAAACAAAAAAATCTGTTTCGTCTTGAAATTGTCTTGACTTCCTTGCCATTTAGAAGTTCTCTAACTACACTATTTATCCCCTCTTTTTGGTATGTAGTTGTCCTCATTTACCAACTGATGTCTCTGATTCCAGGTTTACAGTCATGTCATGGAAGCTTATTTTCTTTGGATACTTCTATTACTTGGTTGGTTTCTGGGTTTTTGTTATGCATGTGTGGTAGTTATGTTTGTGTGTCAACTTGGCTGGGCCTGTTTGAGTGGCTGGGCAGCTGGTGGTAGTTATTCCCCATTATCAGACTGGCAGTCAGCTCCATGGTGGGATCTACCACAAGCAGCTGAGTACCTGCCTTTGGGAATGTGGTCTGCTTCCTGTATTTAAGGAGATGCCTTGGGAATGGTCTCTAGCCTATGGCATGCTTGGACCCTGCATGAGGCCATGTCTTTGTTGAGCAGTCTGCTATGTTCTGCCGAGCTTGGGACTTACATTGGACTTAAGTTAGTGGCCTGCCTTGTGGTTTGGTAACATTGGGACTGTGCCTTTTTACTTGTCAACCTTGGGGGGTTCTCAGCCTCAACAGCCAGCGGCTGTCTAAGTGAAGAAATACCACTAGCTCCAGTGGGCCGGGAGCAGGAGGCAGAGCTGGAACCCAAGGTTGAGGGGTTTTCACCTAGCCCCTAGACCTGGCACTTTGAATTTGGACTTAAAGCCTCCAAATTGTAAGAATAAACTCCTGTTTGTTAAGGCCATCCCATTTGTGGTATATTCTTGTCATAGTGGCACTAGGTAACCAGAACACATGTTAATCATTGGTTGTTGTTTGCTGTTGTTAGTTCTCTGTCCAAAGGACTCCCTTTAGCATCTTTTGTAAACTTGGTCTGGTTTATCAAATTCCCTTAATTTCTGCTTATCTGCAAATGCCCTAATTTCACCCTCATATTTGATAGACAATTTTGCTGAGTATATAATTCTTGATTAGTATTTTTTTTTTTTTTTTCCTTTCAGGGTTTTATATATATCATCCCACTGCCTACTTGCCTCCATGGCTTCTGCCAAGATATCAGAACTTATCTTATTGTTTGCCCTTTGTAAGTAACTTTTTGTTTTTTCCATGCTGCTTTCAGGATTCTTTCTTTTTCTTTGGTTTTGGTGAGTTTGATGATGATCATGATATGTCTTGGTGATTTTCATTTAAGGTCTATCCTGTTTGAGGTTTATTGAACTTCTTGAATGGATACATTCTCATCTATTATCATATCAGGGAAATTCTCTTTCAACAAATCTTCTATAATTTTCTCTGTCTTTTCCTGTTCTGGAATTCTGTTTACCCATAGGTTATTCCTTCTGATGGTATGTCACATGAATCTCAGGCTTTCTTCACTATGTTTTGATCTTTTGTCTGATTGATTCTTTAACAAAGTAGTATTGAGATATTTGTCTTCAATTCCATTAATTATTTTTCCATTCATTCAATTCTACTCCTTTGCTCATTCAATGTGTTATCTATCTCTGACATCTTAGTATTAATCTTCTGGATTTATGTTTGTTGTTTTTGTATGGTTTCTAATTTTTTGTTTCCTTTGTCATTTTGTTCTTGTATTGTTTTCGTAAATTGTTCTAAAATTTTTTTCTGTTTTTTCCTTGATTTCATCACTGTTTCCCTTAATCTGTCTCTCAATTCATTGAAAGTACCTAATATAATACTTTCGAATTCCTTATCAAGTATTTTAATTGTTGCTTCTTCTCCAGGGGTGCTTTGTGGGTTTGTATACTGGTTCCTTGTTTCTACTACTTTATCTTGCTTTTTAGTGTGAATTGTGATGATCTGTTGTCTCCAAGGCATTGTGGTGGTGTTGTATTTATGTATAATTTGTGGTTGTATGTTATGTTGTTGTGATTCACACAAGATTTTTTTTCCCCTTTATTTTGTTTTGAGATATCTGTGTGAGCAAGGTGCTGTGCTTCTCTATTTGCTACTTGTTAGCACTTAGGCACTCACTACCTGTGTCCTGGTGCATGTGATAGAGAATGAGAATGTGTGCACAGATCTCTGATAGCTGTTCATAAGAAGCAATTGAGGGTGGGTTTAGCTAACACTGGTTGCCATCTGTCACTGGTTAATTGGTGAAAAAGCAAGTGGTGGCCCTCAATCAGTGGGTGGAGCTGCAGGAGGTACAAGTATGGTTGGGTTGTGTGGGAACACTTGCTGTCTCCTACTCAGTTAGACAAATAAAAATATTTAAAAAACACCAAAAACAAGAGAACAAAAACTCAAACTGCACAAATAGGAAAATTGCAATGACAACAACAACAAAAAATGCAGTTGTTGTTGTTGTTATTTGCCGTCGAGTCGGCCCCGACTCATAGCGACCCCTCCTTGGGTTTTCGAGGCAGTATCACTACGGAAGTAGGATTGCCCAACCTTCCTTCCGAGGAGTGGCTGGTGGGTTTGAACCGCCAGCCTTCTGGTTAGCAGTCAAGTGCCTTAGGCACTATGCTACCAGAGCTCCCCCCCAAAAAAAAAAAATGCAGTAAATAAAAAAAAATTTCATAATATATTTTTAAAAGGATAAAACAAAGATAATAAGAAAAAAGAGAGGAAAGAGCCATAATATCTAGTGATGGGGGAATGAGAGAAAACAGCAAGAATAAAAGAGTAGGGAAAACTGCAAAGGGGGAAACAAGGGATGGGAAGAACCAAAAGAAAGAAAAACAAGAAACCAGGAAAAAGGAAGATAACAAAAGGAAAAACAACCTCCTCCAGAAAAAAAAGAACCAGGGATGAGAAAGAGAAAAAGAAAAAAAAAAAGACAGAGGAAGATAAAAAAGAATAATTTAGAAATGAACAAACCACTGTGCGTGCATGGTCATGGAACCCAGGCTCTGCCACGGCACAGACTGGGATGGATCCTGCAGGTCAAGTAGGTGGGTGGAGGAAGGAGAATGGCCACATCCCTGTTCACCAGTAAGAGAAGGGGTACTAGAGTAACAAAGGGAATATAGCACCTCTCCAGTCATTAGTCTCCAGTGTGGTTGTCCATGCTGTCCCTGGCAGGTGAAGTCCACTCCTAGGTTACAGTCCAAGCAAGAAAACCACCTGCACGCATGCAAAATGGCTGCACCAGCTACTTACAAACATCGAAAATGGCTGCATCTTCAGGAAAGGAACTGGCAGCCCACATATCCACCTGCCCCCTTCCTCACTGTTCTCCCTTCTAGTCATCAGACACCAATGCAGTCCTTTCCCATGCAGTACTGGTGAGCAGAACCAATTCTTGGGTTGCTATCAGGAAATATTCAAAATGTCTGTGCCGTCAAGACAACAGGCAGTTTACAGTTCCATTTGTCTCCTTCCTGTTTCATTCAAGTTCTTCTACTAGTTGATATTTAATACACTTTTTATCCTTCTCTTCAAAGCTCAGGGTTCCAGGATCATCTTCTGTATTGGTTTCAGTTGGTTTCTCATTGCATTGTTGCAGAGGGTCTGTGTAACTTATGTGTCTATTCTTCCATCATGCTGGAACTCCCCTCAACATTCTTTAAGGACATGGAAAAACCAATTACTAATTTCATATGGAAAGCAAAGAGACAAAGTAGAAGGTTTTCACATTCTCTGATCTCAAAACTTACTATACAGCCACAGTAGTCAAATCAGCCTGGTATTGGTACAATGATAGACACATAGACCAGTGAAACAGAATTGAGAACCCAGAAATAAGTCATCCACTCATGGACAGCTAACCTTTGACAAAAGGCCAAAACCCATTAAATGGAGGAAGAGGTAATCTCTTTAACAAATGGTGCTGGTAAAACTGGATTCCATTTGCAAAACAAGGAAACAAAATCTATACTTCACACCATACACAAAATCAACACAGATCAAAGATGTAAATGTAAAACAGAAAACTATATAGTTCATCAAAGATAAAATAGGGACAAACTTAAACATCCTAATTTATGGCATGTTTTGGTTACTTCTGTGCTGCTCTAACAGAAAATACCACAAATGGGATGGCTTTAACAAACAGTAGTTTATTCCCTTACAGTTTGGAAGCTTTAAGTCTGAGTTCAAAGTGCAGTGCTCTAGGGGCTGGGTGGAAGCACCTCAAACTTGGGCTTCAGCTCTGCCTTCTGCTCCTGGCCCACTGAAGCTGGAGGCTTTTCTTCAGTCAGACAGCTGCTGGCTGCTGAGGCTGACAAACCCAAGTTTGACATGTAAAAAGCACAGTCTCAATGTTACCAAACAACATGGCAGGCCATTGATTCAAGTCCATTAAAGTCCCAAGATCTGCAGAGCATGGCAGGCTGCTGAACAATGACTTGGCTATATGCAGGGTTCAAGCATGCCATAAGCTAGTGACCATTCCCAAAGCTACTTCTTATATACATGAAGCAGACCATATCCCTAAAGCAGCTACTCAGCTGCTTGTGGTAGATCCCACCATAGAGTTGATACCAGTCTCATCATGGGGAATAACTACCACCAGCTACCCAACCACTCAACCAGGCCCAGCCAAGTCAACATACAACCTTAACTACCACATGGCATAAATAGACTATCAAATATAACCCAAAATGCACAAACAGCAGAAGAGAAACTAGATGGCTGAGGCTTTTTCATCCAAAGACCTCCAAAAGAGTGAAAAGAGAACATACAGATTGGGAAAAAAAATATTTGGCACCAACCCCTATGACAGGGGACATATCTGTAAAACTTATAGAAAATTTTAACACTTCCACATCAAAAAGATATATAATTCAATTCAAAAATGGGTAAAAGACATGAACAGACACTTCACCAGAAAAGATATTCAGGCAGCCAACAAACACATGAAAAAACACTTATAATCATTAGCCATCAGAGAGATGCAAATCAAAGCAACAATGAGATATCAATTCACCCCAGCAATAATTAAAAAGTTCAAGACAAAAAACAATAAATGTTGGTGAGGGTGTGAAGAGATTGGAACTGCAGGTGGGATTATAAAATGATACAACCACCACGGAAAATGATATGGCACATCCTTAAAATTAAGAAATAGAAATACCATTTGATCCAGTGATCTTACTACTAGGAATATATCCCAAAAGGGTAAGATCTGGGAAACAGATATATGCACACTCATATATCTAATTACAACAGCAAAGAGATGGAAACTACCTAAGTACCCATTAACAGATGAAAAGATAACAAAACTGTAGTACATACACACATTGGCACAATATGCAACACTAAAGTATAATGAAAAATCTGTGAATAACCTCATAATGTGGATGAACTTAGAGGATATTAACCAAAAAAAAAAAAATGAAACTCACTGCCATTGAATTGATTCTGACTCATATCAACCCTTACTGGATTTCCAAGGTTGTAAGTATTTATGGAAGTAGACCACCTCACCTTTCTTCTGTGAAGTAAGCTGGTGGGTTTTAACCACTGACCTTTTGGTTAGGAGCCAAATCCTTTTACTGCTACAATGGCAGAGCTCCTTGAAGGACTGGGGTCTTAAAAGCTTTCAAGCAGCCATCTAAGATGCAGCTAATGGTCTCCTATCCTCAGACGTGAAGAAGAGTGCAAAAAAAACCCAAGGAGATTTGGAAGCATAATTGGACATGATGGACCTCAAGACTAGAAGAACTAGATGGTGACTGGTCACCAATGCCAACCACTCAGGAAAGGATCAAATTTGAGATCCTGGGTAGGATGGGAGGAAGAACGTGGAACAAAAATCCAGAAACTCAATAATGACCAGAATTACTGGTTGGATGGAGACTGATGAGACGCCCAATACTATGGTTCTGGGATATATTCTGGGCCTGGAATAAAACTCACTCCCAGGGGCTGGCTCTCAGCCCAATAGTAAAAAGGATGTACACTCAGACCACTCAACTCAGGGTGACGCACCCACATAATCTATGGAAATGCATTCCTTGGAGCAATTGACCACAGGGCATCAGAGGGGCAACATTTGCTTGGAGGAAATGCAGGACACACAGGAATGCATAGCTATGAGGTGCATAGGGGGGTGAGTTACTGCGCAAGGAGGGGAAAAGACTGGGTTAGGGTTGGGGATGGTAAATGGGGAGTGAAACTAAAATGTATACATAATGTTGGATGTAAAACAAACTCTGCTCTGTAAACTTTCACCTAAAGCACAATAAAAGAAAAAAGAAAGATTACTGGTCAGACTCAGACAGGTGAAATACTCGAGACTATGGGCCCTAGTCATTCTTTGGGCTTAGAATTGGACTTACTCCTGCTACTAAAATTCAGCCAAAGAAAAGACAGGCCAAAAGCTGAACAACTAAACCAGGGAGATGCACTCCTTAGAACAATCAACCATGGGAGATCAAAAGGGTAGCATTTGAACATAGAGAAAGATAGGAAGCAGGAATGCCTAGGCAAGAAGGACACAGGGAAAGGGTAATCACAGGAAGGAAATGGGGAAAAAAAGGTGTTAAATTGTGGGAATTTTAATCAGTGTCACAAAGTGAAATGTGTATTAACTGTTGAATTTAAATGAATCTGCTTTGTAAAATTTGACCAACATCACAGAAGAAAGTTTAAAAAAAAAAAAAAAGGAAGAAGAAGCCACAACTGGATAACTATAAATTAAGTAAAAGCTTTGCTCTTCATGATTATTTTTTTAAAGTTTTTTAATTATAAAATAATTTTATAGTTATGAAATTCTCCCCATTTTCCCCAGTGTTCTTACACCCTTATTTATTAAATTTTTATTTCTAGGGCATTTGAGTCTCACAGAATATCAGATATTGTCCTACATACATAATTATTAAAATAAGTAAAAAAAAAACCAACTTACTATTTTTTAATGCTTATTAGCATGAAAACATAATGAAAAATGAGGTATTTCTGTGAAGTGATGTTGTGGGACATCCATGAATATGCTTTTTTGGCCAGTTGAGTCAACCAGAATGGAAGCACAAATTTCTCTAATATAGTTGACCCTTAAACAACTTGGAAGGACACTAACCCTTCATGCTGTCAAAAATCCACATAACTTTTGACTCCCCCAAAACTTAACTACTAATAGACAACTGTTGACTGGAAGCCTTGTTGTTGTTGTCATGTGCTGTCCAGTCGCACCCGACTCATTGCGGCCCCTCCTTGGGTTTCCAAGGCAGTATCACTATGAAAGTAGATTGTCCCATCTTCCTTCCAAGGAGTGGCTGGTGGATTTGAACCACCAGCCTTCTGGTTAGCAGTCAAGTGCCTTAGGCACTATGCTACCAGAGCTCCATGACTGATAGCATAAACAGTCCTGATCATAAAGCCAACTGAATTTGCATAAAACAGTAGTTCGTCTATCCCTTTCTGCCTTAAATCCTGGTACTCACTTTTCTTCCTTACAAATAAATAATCTTTGTGGCATTTTTCCCCCCAGAATAGAGCATTTTTTGCCTGCATCAAAAACTTGTTCAGGCAAATATTCTTTCTCCATGATGATTTTCTTAATGGCTTCTAGGAACTCATACGCTGCCTCGTGGTCTGCAGAAGCTGCTTCTCCTGTTAGCTTGACATTTTTTAGGCCAAATCTCTTTTGAAAATTATCTAACTTCCTTTGATGGCATTAAATTCTCCAGGTTTATATCCTTCACTTTCCTTTTTTTTTTTTTAAGTTGTCACATAATGACTTTCCTTTTTCTCAAATCATGTTAGAGTCTATAGGTATGCTTTTCTTATAGCAATCTGAAGCTACATAAAAGCTGAATTTTCAATATGAGCTATACATTATTTTAAAAAAGGTGCAAGGTTTCTGCACCTACTGGACAGCTTCATGAATTTCCTTACCCCCCCCCCAATGGCCCTTCTGGTGGATTAATTTATCTTGAAATGATGGGCAACTGCAGATGCAAACCTTAATCTATGGTACTTATCAAGCAATTCAGCTTTTTCTTGTAATGTCATGACTTTCCTGTACTTCTTGGATGCACTTCTAGCATCACTAGTGGCACTTTGTATAGGTTCCATGATATTATTTAAAGTTTATGGTATTGCACTAAACATGATGAAAAATATGTGAGAATGATGATAGATCACTTTTTCTGAGATACACAATTTACTGGAGAAACAAATTACACAGAGATGAGGTCACACGGCATTTTAAGTGGATACTCACAACACTTGAATTCACAGTAATAGCAACAAGAGGTGGCTGTACAATTGTTACTGTAGTATAGTATGCACTAAGGCATTTGACTGCTAACCAGAAGGCTGCTGTTCAAACCCACCAGCCTCTCCTGGGAAGGAAGACTGGGTGATCTACTTCCATAGAGATACCTCCTCAGAAACTCAAGGTGGGGTCACTATGAGTTGGATTCTACTCAATGGCAGTGAGAGTATGCACTACAGTTAATTTTACACAGTCATGATTTAATAGTACATCTTTACATTTGTTTACATTTCTCTTGACTGTGAATGGGACAATATGTGGTCTATAAGTGTGTGTGTATAAGTTTTGGTACACTTTAAATTTTTATATCTGTGTATATTTTATAGTAGTAAATGATAAAATATACTAGTATTTACAAATATTTTATGCATTCGTGACATAACTTTTTCTTATTTTTTTCAATATTTCTAGGCTATGCAGTTGATCTGTGAATTTTTCAAATTGTCAAAAATCTCCAAAAAATTTTCCAATATATTTATTGAAAAATATTTGTATATAAATTGAGTTCACATAGTTCAAACCTGGTTGTTCAAGAGTCAACTGTTGGTATAGGGCAACATCAGATTGAAAAAAGAAATCATAGTTATTCTTAAAAAAACAGGGAACAATTGGTTAAAAACAGCATTACTACTCACAGGAAGTGAAAAGTGAACCTACGTAGGAGAAGACAAGAGACATCAAGACCAGGTTATACTATGGTGTGCGGTAAACTATCCCAAATTATTCACCTGGGGCAAGTTCAGGTACAGGTGTTTTTACTTATAAAAGCAGCTATTCAGCCTTAATGTTTTTTTTTTTTTTTTTCCCTATATTTTCACCCCTCACTAACTCATTTTTATTTAAATTAGTTTTACCCCTTTCTGTTGTATCTTTTGTCATTTTTATCATCTTACTCTGTAAGTACTTTAACCCAAAGGGAAAAGCTATCAAGAAAGTGGCCCTTTGCTTCTATTAAGAAATCCCTGTAAAATTTCTACTGGTACAACTTACCTTCAAACCCATGGTCTTCCATAATGAAAACTAATGAAACTATTTTCTGTTGTTCACCCACTCTCTCTCTTTCATCATTCTATTCCATGTGAAGTGAAATGGCTTAAGAGGTTTGCCTATTAATGATTAATGAATGGAAAATTTTAATTGAAGTTGTCTACTTCTTAAAAATAGTATGACCCTCTCTCCATAACTATAAGGCATTGGAATACAAAACCATTGTACTTTTATAGACTTCAGATTTGTATGTTAGGTGAGAATGTTTTTTTAAAATTCTGTCATGGATACTAATAATTGCTAGCATTTATTGTTTTTATTGTTAATGTTTATTGTTTTGTTATTGTTATTATTCCAATAAACATTTAACATTTATTGTAGACAAGTTAATATTATTATTATTCAAATTTACTCACCAACAACAAAAGTCAAAGACAAGGAAATTGAAGATTTTACCAACTACTGCCATCTGAAATTGACAAAATGTGCAATCAAGATGTATTGATTATTACTGGTGATTGGAATGTGAAAGTTGGAAACAGGGAAGAACTATTGCTAGTTGGAAAATATGGCCTTGGTGATAGAAATTACACTGAAGATGGTATGATAGAATCTTGCAAGATCAACAACTTATTCATTGCAAATTCCTTTTTTCAACAATATCTAGAAAGGCTATAATTGTGGATCTTACCAGATGGAATACAGAGGAATCAAATTGACTAAACCTGTGGAAAGAGGTGATGGAGAAGCTCAATATCTTCAGCCAAAACAAGACCAGGAATTGACCATGGAACCTACCATCAATTGCTCATATATAAGTTCAAGCTAAAGCTGAAGAAAATTAAAACAAGTCCAAGGGAGCCAAAACATGACATTGATTATATCTCACCTGAATTTTAGAGACCATCTGAAGAATAGATTTGATACATTGAACACCAGTGACCGAAAACAAGACAAATTGTGGGATGACATCAAGAACATCATACATGAAGAAAGCAAAAATTCGTTTAAAAGAGAAAAAAGGAAGAAAAGACCAAAATGGATGTCAGAAGAGATTCTGAAAATCACTCTTGAATGGAGAGTACCTAAAACAAATGGAAGAAATGACAAGATCAAAGAGCTGAACAGAAGATTTCAAAGAGGTTGAGAAGACAAAGTCAATTATTATAATGAAATGTGCAAAGACCTGGAGTTCATCTATTTCATGAAGTAACCTATGATCAAGAATCAATGGTATTCAAGGAAGAAGTCAAAGCTGCACTAAAGGAATTAGTGAAAAACAAGGGTCCAGGAATTGACAGAATACACATTGAGATGTTTCAACAAACAGATGCAGTTCTAGAGATGCTTACTCATTTATGCCAAGAAATTTGGAAGACAGCTACCTGGCCAACAGACTGGAAGTGATACATATTTGTATCCATTCCAAAGAAAGATGATTGAACAGAATGTGGAAATTATTGAACAATATCATTAATAGCAAGTGCAAGTAAAAGCTTGTGAAGATGATTAAAAAACAGTTGTAGCAGTATATTGGCAAAGAAATTTCAGAAATGCAAGCTGGATTCAGAAGAGGATGTGGTATGAGGGATATCATTGCTGATGTCAGATGGATTTTGGCTGAAAGCAAAAAGTACTAAAAAGATGTTTACTTATGTTTTATTGACCATGTAAAAGCATTTGACTGTGTGGATCATAACAAATTATGGATACCATTGAGAAGAATGGGAATTCCAAAACACTTAATTGTGCTCATGAGAAGCCTGAACATAGACCAGGAGGCTGTTCTTTGAACAGAACAAGGGGATACTGCATGATTTAAAGTCAGGAAAGGTGTGTGTCAGGGTTGTGTCATTTCACCATACCTACTCCACATGCACGCTGAGCAAATAATCCAAGAAGCTAGACTATATGAAGAAGAACACAGCATCAGGATTGGAGGAAAACCCATTGACAACCTGTGATATGAAGACAACAGAATCTTGCTGGCTGAAAGTGAAGATGACATGAAGCATTTACTGATGCAGATTAAAGACTACAGTCTACAGTATGGATTACACCTCAACATGAAGAGAACAAAAATGCTCACAACTGGACCAATAAGCAGCATCACAATAAATGGAAAAGTTTGAAATTGTCCAAGATTTCATATTACTTGGATCCACAATCAACACCCATGGAAGCAGCAGTCAAGAAATCAGATGTCATATTGCATTGGGAAAATCTGCTGCAAAAGACCTCTTTAAAGTGCTGAAGAGCAAAGATGTTTCTTTGAAGATTAAGGTGTGCCTAACCAAGCCATGGTACTTTCAATCACCTCATATGCATGTGAAAGCTGAACTATGAATAAGAAATAGTGCAGAAGAGTTGATTCTTTTCAGTTGTGATGTTGGCAAAGAATTCTGAAACTACCAGCCATTGCCAGAAGAACAAACAAATCTGTCCTTGAAGAAGTGCAACCAGAACTTTCCTTGGAAGGGAGAATTGTCAGTCTTTGTGTCACTTACTTTGGTCATGTTGTCAGAAGGGACCATGTCCTGGAGAAGGATATCATGCTTGGTAAAGTAGAGGGTCAGCAGAAAAGGGAAAGACCCAAATGAGATGGATTGTGTTAACAATGAACTCAAGTATAGCAAGGATTTTGAGGATGGCACATGACTGAACAATGTTTCATCCTATTGTACATGTCAGAACCTACTTGATGGCACCTAACAACAGCATAACAACACTTGTCAGTATAAGCCTTTCATGTGTTATAAGTTACCATTTGTTTGTCAGTTAATAAACTACTCCAAAACATAGTGGCTTACTTCAACAACCATTCATTGTTACTCATGAAACTGAATCAGTTGTGCCTAGCTTGGCTGCTCTTGGCTGGATTTGCTTATGCCCATGAGGCCCATTATTGGGTTGACTAAAGCTGCCTGGTCTAAGAGGATTCCATTTAGATATCTAATAGTTGGCCAGCTGATTGTTGGGACAATATGGCAATGGGGCCATTTGTCTTTCATCATTCTGCAGGCTAGCTTCAACATATTCCCATGGCAGCAATAAGGATTCTAAAGGAGAGGGTGAGAGAATATGTAACTTCTTGAGGACTGGGCTCAAAACTGCCTGTGTCACTGTGTCTGCATTTTATTGGTCAAACACATCCCACAGCCAGCTCAGCCTCAAGGAATAAGGCACAGACTACCTCTTGATGGGATGAGTTGCAAAAATCATATTGCAAAGTTGATGGGGGCACAGGAAGGGGTGGATGATTGTAGTTTTTTGGAAATCTATCTCATATTTAATCCAACAATTTTGGGAAGAAAGCTACTCTTATTTTATGTATAAGGAAACTAAGACTCATAAAAGCAAAAAAAAAAAACCAAACTCACTGCCATTGAATCAGATCTGACTAATAGCGACCCATCCTTGGGTTTCTGAGGTAGTATCACTACAGAATTAGATTGCCCAACCTTCCTTCCGAGGAGTGGCTGGTGGGTTTGAACCACCAGTCTTCTGGTTAACAGTCAAATGCCTTAGGCACTATGCTACCAGAGCTCTTAGGGGCCAAGCAAATATTCCAAATCACACCATTCAAAAATGACAAAACTAAGACTCAAACTTAGCCATCTTGTTCTAGAACCTGTTTGTTTTATAACACTACTCTAAAATATGTAGCAAGTAAACTCAGGATGTTTAGTCACCAGAAAGAGAAATTCTAGGTACCTATAGAGAAATATCAGAGCTGTGGATGCAGTGGTTAAGGCATTTGGTTGCTAACCCAAAGATTTGTGGTTTGAACCCACTTGTTGCTCCACAGAAGAAAGATGAGGGAGTCTGTTTTTGTAAAGATGTATAGCCTTGAAACCCTAGGAGGCAGTTCTATTCTGTTCTATAGGGTTGCTATGAGTCAGAATCAACCTGTTGGCAGTGGTTATAGAGAAATATTGCTAGTGTGAGCCCCTAAGAGTAAAAGGATTTTCAAGAAGTGTGATGAAAAGGGAGGCAAATGATGCATGACATACTTAAAGAGATGTAGGTTACACACACTCATGACATTGACTCTTCCCTGCCCACAGTCTCCTGAGGACAACTCCAAACATCTATGAACAGGCTCCCTTCTGAGGAGCAACCTGACAGCTGTCTAGTCCCCCAAGGTGCTGGGAGTGTGTGTCAGTGGCTTTGTCTGGCAAGTGATTTCTGGGTTATGCTACTTGTTGGTAGTCTGGTCACAATGGCATCCTTGGACACCAATGGGATGAAGAAGTTCATTCTCAATTCCTGCCCAGTAACAAACACCCAAAAGACAGAGAAAAGTCTCTGAGGAAAGGTGATCTGAGAGAATGGCTGTGTCACGTGAAGTGAATAAATTTCTTTCAGATATATCCTTATCCATTCCTTGTTTTGAAAACATAACCAACTCCCGAATCTTGATACTAAGAGAAATATGAGGAAAGAAACAATCTATTATTCACTACAGAAAAAAACAAGCAGAAAGATGGTTTTATCTTTAGGAGTGAAGTGCCTCAGATGGGAGGAAGAAATTGCCCAAAATCTCATATCTACATTGGCTCTGAGGTGTTCAAGAAGAGGTGCTCAGTTCCCTATCCCCATACTCCTTTTTTCCTGGCTCTTACTCTCGTACTTAGGATAGTGATGATGAACTTATGATGTGCTGGAAGTGGCTGAGAGTATGGTGGTGAGGTATCAGCAGGCATGATGAGCACTGTGCTCCATTGGCTAAAAAAGTGAGAGAAAGAGGAGCTGTGATAGGACATGAGATAGCTCTTGGCTTCCTGTCAGGGCCTAATAGTATAATCTGACACATCCTGGAAAGAATGGATCCTTCCTAGAATGAGAAATCAGCTCTCCAGGACAATTACTGAGAGAGAGCCCAAATCTCTCAGTACAAGCTTCTGCATCACAGTAAGACTGTGGACATCCTGGTAAGTGACCACAAGCTACTAACAGGTAATTATACCAAGACTTTCTCTCAATAGATGAACAAACAGTAAGATTTTAAATCCATCTTCTGGAGAATATGGTTAAAATTCTTCTAAGAAAACTTAGCAACACACTGAGAAGAAAGTACACAGTTCCTATGAATATATGAATATGCAAGTGACCCCATAAAGATGGCCATCCAGCTGCCAGTAGGACTGGAATGAAATCTGCCAATTCAACAATTTTCATATGTACAATTCAATGACCTTGATTACATTAATCATTTTAGATAAATTCTTTGTAGCTTAAGTAAGGTTGACTAAGGTATTCTGTTACTGACAGTCTAAAGCAATGAATTGGTATGGGGGATGAGTGATATAAGCTGAAAAGGCAGTATGATGTGATGGAAACAGCTTAGGAGAATAGATGTAACTCTGGCTTTTAAGCACTGAGCAGCAGATCTTGGGTATATTACTTAACCTCTGTTGCTTTTTGGTTTCCTCAGTATTTCCTCAATTATAAAAGGTAGATATCAAAATATTTCCCACTCATGGGGAGGAGGACTAACATGGCAGACTAGGCAGATATAATATCCTGACCCTGTGCAACAAAGACCTGAGACACAAAGCAAGATGGATATAGATGACAATTCTGGAACCTAGAGCTTCAAAGGAATGTATGAAAAAGTAGATTAAATACTAATTAGAGAAGGACACTGAAAAAAATCAGTGAATAAGAAAGCATACAGAGCAGTGAATTTCCAAAGAGTCCAGCATAGTGCAGATATTTTGAATTATTACAAACAGTGTTTCAACCGGGGCAAGAACTAGATAACCAGCTCTGCTCACCAAGGACTGTAGCAACATCCACATTGATGACTGATGACCAGAGAGGTGTGATCCCCTGTACCCCACATAAACTTCCAGTGATCAGAGGCATGGAACTTCCACCCACACACCCCAAAAAAACAAAAAGAAAAAAATAAACATCAAGTCGTTTCTGACTCATAATGACCCCTCCTTGGATTTCTGAGACGCTATCTCTATGGAAGTACATTGCCTAGTCTTCCTTCCAAGGAATGGCTTGTAGATTTGAACCACCAGCCTCCTAGTTAGCAGTCAAATGCCTTAGGCACTCACACCACCAGAGCTTCCACACACACCCAGCAGTTGGTTAAATATCCCCAACTCTCAGTGATGTTCTGCTTTCTTTTCCTTTTTTAAAAAAATCTATCTTCTTTTTTGTTTTTCTTTTCCTTTTTCTTCTTATATCTTCCTCTCCCCACCTTTTTTTCTTTCTCTCTTTTTTATTCCTTTTTCCCATTCTTACTTTTTTTAACCATAAGTCTGGAGCATAGCAACCATACACAACCATATTCACTACACCTACTGTGCCAAACACTGGTAGAGTTCAATCATTCACTCCAGCATCACTAGATTGATGCCAGGTGGCAATCAACATCTTCCCAGCCTGCCCTAAGCTGATTAACACATCCAGCATTTAAAAATTCACACCAAGACCCCCAAGTACTACCAAATTTGCCAGAAACAGGTGGTGAATACTCCATTGATGCCAAACTCATGACAAGAGTACCACATCCAACCCTTGCTCAGATATATATTAAAAAATAAATAGATAAACAAGTCAGGGTAAATAAAAACAACATAAATTTTTAAAAAATTAGTAATAAAATAATGCCACAATGTTTTGGAGACAACAGACAATTTCAAATACACACAAAAAGGACAAGATGGCTCAAACAAGTGACCAAACTACAGAACCAGAAAATTTTCCAGGGAAACAAATGTTATTGGAAATACCTATAAAGGATTTAAAAAAAATGTATAGTTAGGCCCTTTAAGGAAATTAGGGAAGAAATAATGGAAAACAAAGAATGTACTAAGGATGTGAACACACTGCCATGGAGTCAGATCTAACTTATAGTGACACTTTCTTGGGTTTCTGAGATGGTATCACTACTGAAGTAGCTTGCCCAACCTTCCTTCTGAGGAGGAGCTGGTGTATTTGAACTGCCAGCCTTCTGGTTAGCAGTCAAATGCTTTGGCACTACACCACTAGAGCTCCCTGTACTAAGGATATCACAGACAAAAAAGAGGAAAATGCAGGCAAAATTCTAGAAGAATTTAGGAAACAATACATTAACAAATTGAAAAAATAAATGGAAAGTTAGAAGTCACACAAAAACAGCAAATACAAATCCAGAAGCTTAACATGAAAATTTCAGAAAATAGATAAGGCATTGGAAGGGAAAAAGTAGAATTAAATCAGTGGAAGACAGAAATAAGCTAAATAGAAGACAAATCTCAAAATTCTGATTTGTTAGAGGAACCATCAGAAAAAAGAGTGAAAATTTAAAAAAAATGAAGAAAACCTAAGAAATATATGGGACATTATCAGGAAGAATAGTTTTTGTGTGATCAGAATTCCAGGACAGAAAGAGACAAAGAAATCAATGAGAAAATTGTTGAAGGTTTATTGGAAGAAAACTTCCCTAATATCATGAAAAAGGAGAAGATATGCATTTAAGAAGTTTCATGAATGCCAAGTACTATAGCTTCAAAGAGAAAATCACCAAAACATATCATAATCAATCTTTCAAAATCAAAGACGAAGAAAAATAATAAAAGTAGCTTGGCAAAAATCAAAGCAAAAATGAATTATCATCTCAACCCAGCAATAACAGCACAGTTCAACAAGACAGAAAATAACAAATGCTGGTGAGGTTGGGGAGGTATTGGAACTTTCATAAACTGCTGGTGGGACTTTAAAATGGTACAACCATTATGGAAAATAGCATGGCGTTTCCTTAAAAAGCTGAAAATAGAAATGCCATTGGATCCAGTAATTCCATTACTAGGAATATATCCTAAAGAAGTGAGAGACAGGGCATGAACAGACATATGCAAACCCATGTTCATCATAGCACAATTCACTATAGCAAAGAGATGGAAACAGCCTAAATACCCATCAATAGAAGAATAGGTAACCAAACTATGGTACAGTCACACAATGTAATATTATGTAGCATTAAAGAATAATGAAGAATACATGAATCATCTTGCAACATGGATGAATTTGGAGGACATTATGCTGACTGAAATAAATCATTCTCAGAAGTACAAATATTGTATGAGCCCATTATTGTAAAAAGTCAAGGAAAGGTTTACTTAGGGAAGGAAATTCACTTTGTTGGTTACCAGAGATGTGAGGGAAGGGGAGGGAAAATTTCAGACTAGTTGGAGACCACATGTTGATTTGGGTGAGGGGAGGGATGGTATGGAAATTGTCAGCGACAAGCATGATGATACTGGGGAAAGGCAGGACACTGAAATGTGCACATAAGATTCAGACAACAGAGGCAAATACTAATATATGCACAATACTGCATTACCACTAACACCAAAACCCAGGCTACAGATAAATGCATGGACAAGTAAGAAGATCAGATAGGAGTAGGCAAACAGGAATATATCCTAGACCAAGGATAGATGTGGCTGAAGATAATCTTACATATGCATTTGTGCTACAAAATTAGTCACATACATTACAGAAGCAACAGAAGAGAGAGTTGGAGTAATTTCTCAGAGATAATCAAATACCTTGAGAGAGGAAATCATCAGGCCCACCAACTCAGAACTGTAGTCTCAGGGAGCATCATGCTCAATTGGCATAACATAGTACATAAAAATCTTATGCTACAACCTACTTTGGTGAGTAGTGACTGGGGTCTTAAAAGATTCCAAGAAGCCATCTAAGATGAAACAATTGGTCTCTTCTCATCTGAATCAAAGAAGAATGAGGAAAATCAAAGGCATTTTGAAGCAATTAGTCCAAAGACCACAAAGACTTAAATACATTCCACCAGCCTTCATGACCCTGCGACTGGAACTATATGGTGCCCAGCTACCAATGCCAACCACTCAGAAAGGGATCAAAACTGGAGATCCTGTATACAGTTAGAGGAAAAATGTGGAGCAAAATTCAAAAACACAGAAATTACCATAATCACTGGTCAGATAGAGTCTTGTAGGTCCCCTGAGGCTATGGCCCTGGGTTGCCTTTCAGGCCTAGAAATGGACTCACTTCCATAGATTGTCTCTCAGCCCAACGGTAGAAAGACCTACATGGAGAACACCTACCACAGGGAGATGCACTCACCTACTCTATGGAGATACACCCTTAAAGCAATCA
Source organism: Orycteropus afer afer (assembly GCF_000298275.1). NCBI lineage: Eukaryota > Metazoa > Chordata > Mammalia > Tubulidentata > Orycteropodidae > Orycteropus > Orycteropus afer. The sequence continues at coordinate 187,534 of NW_006922177.1, forward strand.
ACTATGAGATACCAGAGAGGCAGCATTCACATAGAGGGACAGCTGGACAGACAGGAATGCATAGTTAAGAAGGAGACAGGGAGGGCATAGTCACAGGAACAGGAGGAGAGGAGAGTTTGTTATGGTTGAAAATGGTAATCGGGACATGAAATCAAATGTGCACAAACTGTTGAATGTAAAACAAATTTGCTTTGTAAATTTGTACCCAAAGAACATTTTTTTTTTTTTAAGAAGCTTGGCAAAAATGAAAAGTCACCTACAAAGGAGAACAAATAAGACTAAGCTCTGATTTCTTGACAAAAAGAAGAAAATGGGATGGCATATATAAAACCTGGAAAGAAAAAAATTGCCAACCAAGCCAGCCAAAAAATTACCATCCAGCAAAATTGTCTCTCAAATACCTTGGTGAAATTAGGACATTTCCAGATAAACAGAAATTAACTGAATTTGTAAAAACCAGGCCAACCATACAAGAAATGTTTATGGGAGCCCTTTGATGGAGAACCAACAATGGCAGAAAACAACCTCAGATAAGGTACATGACAACATCACTCAGACATTAACAAAGATATGGAAGTATCAATAATAAAATAAATCTCAAGACTGAAAATAGGGAACCGGGAATGTCAATTTTATCAAAATGCAAATACAAAACAAAAATGAGAGAATAAAAGGTATAGTTACAGAGCTTCCAAATGGAGATGAAGTCAAGATGATATCAAGAGAGAATGGACTGTTTTAAACTTCAGATGATAATAATAAATTATAGGGTAGCCTTGAGAAAAATTAACAGACCTTCTCACCAAAATAAAAAATTAGAAAATCATAAATATTCAGTAAATATTGAAAAAGCAACAATGAAGAAATGATAAGAAAATCCATAAACAAAATATACTCAACACAGAAAAATATGTGGAACAAAGAAACCATCAGCACAACAAAAAGGAAAGGAAGAAAGAAAACAACACAGCAAAATGACAGCAGTAAATTTATACCTAATGGTAATTGCACTGAATATAAATGGATTAAATGCACCAGTCAAAAGACAGAGAGTAGCACAATGGAGCAGATAGTATGACTCATCAATATACTTCCTAGAAGATACACACCTTAGACACAAAGACAAAAATAGGCTAAAAATCTAAGGCTGGAAAAAACATATAATAAGGATTGTTGTTGTTGTTGTTGTTATGTGCCGTCGAGTCAGCCCTGACTCATAGCGACCCCTCCTTGGGTTTCCGAGGCAGTATCACTACGGAAGTAGGATTGCCCAACCTTCCTTCCGAGGAGTGGCTGATGGGTTTGAACCGCCAGCCATCTGGTGAGCAGTCAAGTGCCTTAGCCACTATGCTACCAGAGCTCGGCAGCCAAAAAGAACAGGAGTGGTAATATTAATTTCTGATAAAATAGACTTTAAGGCAAAAACAGCAAAAGAGACAAGAAGGACATTATATAACTATTAAAGGATACATTGAACAAGAGGACATAACCATAATAAATGTCTATGCACCCAATGAAAGAGCTCCAAAATACATAAATAAAACTTTAAGAGAATTGAAAAGCAAAATAGACAATTCCACAATAATAGTAAGAGACTTTAGTACATCATTTTTGATGAAGAACAAAGCAACTAGAAAGAAACTCAATAAAAATACAGAAGATCAAAACAATACAATCAAGCAACTTGATCGTATGTATGTATGAAAGACATTCCATCCAACAGTATACATTTTATTCTAGCATCATGGAACATTCTCCAGAATAGAACATATGTTAGGCAACACAGAAAGCCTCAATTAATTTAAAAATATTGAAATATTACAGAATATTTTCTCAGATCACAGTGCTATAAAATTAGAAATTAATAGCAGGAAAATCAAGGGAAAAAAGCAAACACACAGAAATTTAATAACCCGTAGCTTAAAAACTATTGAGTAAAAATGAAATTAAAAATTCTATCATTAAAACAAGAACGAAAACACAATATAAAAAAGTCTTTGGGATGCAGAAAAAGCAGTGCTTAGAGGACAATTTATACATATACCACAACAAAAAAGAAAAACAAAAATCAACACATTAACCCAACATCTCCAACAATTAGAAAAAGAGCAGCACAAAAAGCCTACAGTCACCAGAAGAAAGGAAACAATAAAGGCTCAAGCAGAAATAAATGAAACAGAAGACAGAAAAGCAATAGTCAAAGGACTAGAAGTTTGTTTTTTGAAAAGGTTAATAAAATTGGCAAACCACTGGCAAATTTAACAAAGGAACAGAAGGATAAGATGCAAATAACACAAATAAGAAATGAAATAGGAAATGTCACAACAGAACCAACTGAAATAAAGAGGATAATAGCCCAATACTATGAAGAAGGGAGACCAGGAATTGAGCTGACAGTGGTCTGGAACAGCTAAGGGAGACCAGGAAGTAAGCAGAGCAATTTGGAACAGCTAAGGAAGATTAACTAGTCTGTCAGTTTGTCGTACTGTGGTGGCTTGGGTTTTGCTGTGAGGCTGGAAACTATGACACCAGTGTGTCAAATGCTAGCAGGGTGACCATGGTGGACAGGTTTCACCAGAGCTTCCAGAATAAGACAGACTTGGAAGAAGGAAGGAACCCTCCATTTCTCAAAGAACTGACCGGTGAAAACTTCATGAATACCAGTGAAACACTGTCGATAGATTAATGGAAAACTTTATAAATAGTCCTAAAACATTGCCTGATATAGTGCCAGAAGATGATCTCCTTAGGTTAGAGGGCACTCAAGGTACGACTAGGGAAGAATTACCTCCGCAAAGTAGAGGTGACCTTAATTATGTGGATAGAGTAAAACTTTCAGGACCTCCATTTGCTGAGGTGGCAGGACTCAAAAGAAGAAGAAACAGATGCAAACATCCATTAATAATCAGAACATGGAAGATATGAAGCATGGCTCTAGGAAAATTGGAAGTTATCAAATATGAAATGGAACACATAAAGATGGATATCCTAGGCATTAGTGGGTTGAAATGGACTGTTTTAGGCCATTTTGAATCAGACAACCATATTATCTACTATGCTGGAAATGACAAATTGAAGAGGAAGGCCGTGGCATTCATCATCACAAACAATGTTTCAAAATCTATCCTGAAGTATAGTGCTGTAAGTGATAGGATAATACCCATATGCCTACAAGGAAGACCAGTTAATACTACTGTTATTCAAATTTATGCACCAATCATCAAAGCCAAAGATGAGGAAGTTGAAGATTGTTACTAACTTCTGAAGTCTGAGATTGACTGAACCATGCAATCAAAATGTGTTACTTATCATTGGCGACTGGAATGCAAAAGTTGGAATCAAAGATGGATCACCAGCATTTGGAAAATAAGGCCTTATTTACATAACACTGGAGATTATATGATAGAATAATCCAATAACACTGGAGATTATATGATAAAATTTTGTAAGAAAGAGCCAAAATCAACACAGTAATCCAACATTTGTTGTTGTTGTTATGTGTCGTCGAGTCAGCCCTGACTCATAGCGACCCCTCCTTGGGTTTCCAAGGCAGTATCACTACGGAAGTAGGATTGCCCAACCTTCCTTCCAAGGAGTG